>NC_057711.1:89786648-89814044 GCF_004010195.1 Chiloscyllium plagiosum
CTGATGAAGGGCTTTTGCCTGAAACGCCGATTTTCCTGTTCCTCGGATGCTGCCTGAATTGCTGTGCTTTTCCAGCACCACTAATCCAGAATCTGGTTTCCAGCATCTGCAGTCATTGTTTTTACCTAGATGGGCAAATGGGCTGAGTCATGGCAGATGGAGTTTAATTTAGATAAATGTGGGGTGCCACAATTTGGTAGGGCAAATCCAGGCAGGATTTACACACTTAATGATAGGGAAGTAGGGAATATTGCCAAACACAGAGACCTTTAGGTGCAGGTTCATAGTTCCTTGAAAGCAGAGTCACAGGTCGACAAGGTAATGAAGAAAGCATTTGGTATGCTTGTCTTTATTGGTCAGTGCATTGAGCATAGGAGTTGGGATGTCATGTTGTGGCTGTACAGGACATTGGTTAGGCCACTTTTGGAATACTGCATTCAATTCTGGTCTTCCTGCTATAGGAAAGATGCTGTAAAGCTTGAAAGGGTTCAGAAAAAATTTACAAGGATGTTGCCAGGGTTGGAGAGTTTGAGCTATAGGAAGAGGCTGAAAAGGCCGGAGCTATTTTTCCTGGATTGTTGGAGGTTGAGGGGTGACCTTATAGAAGTTTATAACATTGTGAGGAGCATGGATAGGATGAATAGTCAAGGTTTTTTCCATAGTGTAGGGGAGTCCAAAACTAGAGAGCCTAGGTATAAGGTGAGAGGGGAAAGATTTAAAGGAGACCTAAGGGGCAACTTTTTCATATAGAGGGTGGTGCATATGCAGAATGAGCTGGCAGAGGTAGTGGTGGAGACTGGTGCAATTACAACATTTAAAAGGCATCTAATGGGTATATGAATAGGAAGTGTTGAGAGGGAATTGAGCCAAATGCTGGCAAATGAGATTAATTAATGCAGACTATCTAGTCGGCATGGATGAGTTGGATGAAATGTACTGTACATCTCTATGTGATTGGGTTTTTTTGGTGGGTGGATGGAGTTTGGGTGGAATTCATTGATAGGTGAAAGGGTGCAAAATGTTCACACCTAAAAGAAAGGCAAATACAGCTAGGTTAACTATGGACAGACTTTCAGTTTTTGACTTTTTGTATCTCAGAAGTATCTCAGAAAACCAAGCTGTTGTTGTCAGTAGGGAGTATGTGCTGCCTTTATGTGGCTACCATTGCTACAGGAATGCAGGGTAGAGGATAACCTCTGATCAAAGAGACATATCCTGCCGCACTCTAAATAATCTGGAAGGTTTGTCCTGAAAGCAATCTGGTTTGTCAGAAACTGGAGTTGTGATAGTAAATCTCCTTCATCTTTATGTTTGGTGAAGATATTATTGATTGCACCAATAATGAACAGAAGGCAATAGGAGTAATATCTGAAAAATGTAATTTAAATTTTGGAATGAATGTTTTAGCATTCTGTTGAGAAGACAGCTAATGGAATGAAATATTACTTCTAGTTTATGGCTCATATAAAGATTGTGTGGCAACATAAAAATAAATACTTGTGGTTTCTTCAACATTTCCTGAGTCAAAAGGTAACACCAATTATAATAGTCAGAGAGTAAACTTCATTCCAACTGTACAATGGTAGGCGGGGTGAGGTGAGAATCATGCTAGTATAATTAAAATAGTTTTCATACCTTATTTCACGAACAAAGTCATGCCATTTCCTTATAGCAGATTAAGCACATCGAAAGAGTGGCAAGAGTTCAAAAAATAACATCAAGTGTAAGCAGAAGGAGGGAGGATAGAATCTCAGGAATTCGGTTACATACCTAATTAGTTATATACTTTTTAAACTATTAATAAAAAAAGTAAACCTTTGCAGTATAAACATTAAGTTCTTACAGTATAAGCATTAAGTTCTTGTAGCAAGAGCTGTTCAAAGATACAAGGAACAGAATAGATAGGTTATCCGCCCCCCCAATTAGTTAAAGAGTTATCAAGATGTAAAGGATGGAAATGGACCCTTCGATCCAACACGATCCAACATGTCTATGCCAACCAGTTATCCTAAATTTATCTAGAGCCATTTGCCAGAATTTAGTCCATGCCTCTCTAGAGACCTCAGATGCAAGAAAAAGGACGATGGGTTACAGTCAGGGGATGGAAAGGGAATCCCTGTGGCCGTTCCCCTCAATAACAAATATACTATTTTGGATACTGTTGGGGGTGACGACTTACCAAGGGTAAGCCATGGGGTATAGGTCTCTGGCACAGAAGGGACAGGGGAAGACAAGTAGAGTATTAGTCATTGAGGACTCCATAGTCAGGGGGATAGATAAGAGCTTCTGTGGGAATGAGAGACACACACAGTTGATGTGTTGCCTCACAGGTGCCAGGGTTCATGATGTCTTGGATCGTGTTTTTGGGATCCTTGAGGGGAAGGGGGAGCTGCCCCAGGTCGTTCTCCACATAGGCACTAACGACATAGGTAGGAAAAGGGAGACGGGGATTTAAGGCAAAAATTTGATTTTGATTGATTACTTTACATTGTGGAAACAGGCCCTTTGGCCCAACAAGTCCACACCGACCCTCCAAAGAGCAACCCACCCAGACCCATTCCCCTACATTTACCCCTTCACCTAACACTACAGGCAATTTAGCAAGGCCAATTCAACTAAACTGCACATTTTCGGACTGTGGGAGGAAACCGGAGCACCTGGAGGAAACCCATGCAGACACGGGGAGAATGTGCAAACTCCACACAGACAGTTGCTTGAGGGAGCTAGGGTGGAAGCTTAGTGCTAGAACAAACAGAGTTGTTATCTCTGTTTTTTTGCCCATACCACATGATAGCGAGGCAAGGAATAGGGGGAGAGAATAGTTGAATAAGTGGATACAGGGATGGTGCAGGAGGGAGGGTTTTGGATACCTGGATAATTAGGGCTCATTCTAGGGTAGGTGGGACCTCTACAAACAGGATGGTCTACATCTGAACCAGAGGAGTACCATTCTGGGGGGGATATTTGCTAATGCTCTTCAGGAGGATATAAACTAATTCAGCAGTGGGATGGGAACCTAAATTGTAGTTCCAGGAGGTTCACTGGCAGGGAGGAACGTGATTTGAAGTGTGTCTACTTCAATGCCAGGAGTATCTGGAATAAGATGGGTGAACTTGCAGCATGGGTTGGTACCTGGAACTTCAATGTTGTGGCCATTTCGGAGACATGGATAGAGCAGGGTCAGGAATGGTTGTTGCTGATTCCAGGATTTAAATGGTTCAGTAAGAACAGAGAAGATGGTAGTAGAGGGGGACGTATGACATTGTTAGTCAAGGATGGTATTGCAGTGGCAGACAAGATGTTTGAGGTAGTGTCTACTGAGGTAGTGTGGGCTGAGATCAGAAACAGGAAAAGAGAGGTCAACCTGTTGGGAGTTTTCTATAGGCCTCCGAATAGTTCCAGAGGGAAGGATAGCAAAGATAATTCTGGATAAGAGTGAGAGTAACAGGTTAGTTGTTATGGGGAACTTTAACTTTCCAAATATTGACTGGAAATACAATAGTTCGAGTACTTTTGATGGGTCAGTTTTTGTCCAATGTGTGCAGGATGGCTTCCTGACACAGTATGTCGACAAAAAGATAATTCTGGATAAGAGTGAGAGTAACAGGTTAGTTGTTATGGGGAACTTTAACTTTCCAAATATTGACTGGAAATACAATAGTTCGAGTACTTTTAATGGGTCAGTTTTTATCCAATGTGTGCAGGATGGTTTCCTGACACAGTATGTCGACAAGTCAATAAGGGGCGATGCCACATTGGATTTGGTACTGAGTAATGAACTAGCTATGTGTTAGATTTGGAAGTAGGTGAGCACTTTGGTGATAGTGACCACAATTCAGTTATGTTTACTTTAGCAATGGCAAGGGCTAGGTATATATGGCATGGCAAGATTTGTAGCTGGGTGAAAGGCAATTACAATGCGATTAGGTAAGATTTAGAATGCATAGAATAGGGAAGGAAATTGCAGGGGATGGGCACAATTGAAATGTGGAGCTTATTCAAGGACCAGCTACTGCGGGTCTTTGGTAAGTATGTACCTGTCAGGCAGTGAGGAAGTGATTGAGTGAGGGAGCCATGGTTTACTAAAGAAGTTAAATCTCTTGTCAAGAGTAAGAAGAAGGCTTACATTAGGATGAGACATGAAGGCTCAGGGCACTTGAGTTCTAAGTTAGCCAGGAAAGACCTAAAGAGAGCGCTAGGAAGAGACAGGAGAGGAGGGGACATGAGAAGTCATTGGCATATAGGATCAAAGAAAACCGTAAAGCTTTCTATAGGTATATCAGGAATAAAAGAATGACTGGAGAAAGATTAGGGCCAATCAAAGATAGTAATGGGAAGTTGTGTGTGGAGTCCGAGGATTTAGGGGAAGCACTAAATGAATACTTTTTGTCAGTATTCACACTGGAAAAAGGCAATGTTGTCAAGGAGAATACTGAGATACAGGTTACCAGACCGGAAGGGATTGAGGTTCACAAGGAGGAGGTGTTAGCAATTCTGGAAAGTGTGAAAATAGATAAGCTCCTGAGCCAGATGGAATTTATCCTAGGATTCTCTGGGAAGCCAGGGAGGAGATTGCAGAGCTTTTGGTTTTATCTTTATGATATCATTGTCTACAGGAATAGTGCCAGAAGACTGGAGGATAGCAAATGTCCCCTTGTTCAAGAAGTGGGGAGAGACAACCCTGGTAATTATAGACCAGTAAGCCTTACTTTGGTTGTGGTTAAAGTGTTGGAAAAGGTTTTAAGAGATAGGATTTACAATCATATAGGTAGGAATAAGTTGATTAGGAATAATCAACACGGTTTTGTGAAGGGTAGGTCGCACCTCACAAATCTTATTGAGCTCTTTGAGATGGTGACCAAACAGGTAGATGAGGGTAAAGTGATTGATGTGGTGTATATGAATCTCAGCAAGGCGTTTGATAAGGTTCCCTGTGGTAGGCTATTGCACAAAATACGTAGGTATGGGATCGAGGGTGATTTAGCAGTTTGGATCAGAAATTGACTAGCTGAAAGAAGACAGAGGGTAGTGGTTGATGGGAAATATTCATCCTGGAATTCAGTTACTATTGGTATACCACAAGGATCTGTTTTGGATCCACTGCTATTTGTCATCTTTATAAATGACCTAGATGCGGGCGTAGAAGGATGGGTTAGTAAATTTGCAGATGACACTAAGGTCGGTGGAGTTGTGGATAGTGCTGAAGGATGTTGCAAGTTACAGAGGGACATAGATAAGCTGCAGAGCTGGGCTGAGATTTGGCAAATGGATTTTAATATGGAAACGTGTGAGGTGATTCACTTTGGAAGGAGTAACAACAATAAAGAGTACTGGGCTCATGGTAAGATTCTTTCTGGTGTAGATGAGCAGAGTGATCTCAGTGTCCATCTACATAGATCCCTGAAAGTCATCACCCAGGTTGATAGGGTTATTAAGGAGGCTTACAGTGTGTTAGCTTTTATTAGTAGAGGGATTGCGTTTTGCAGCCATAAGGTCATGCTGCAGCTGTACAAAACTCTGGTGTGGCCGCAGTAGGAGTGCTGTGTACTGTATTATAGGAATATGTGGAAGCTTTGGAACGGGTTCAGGAGATTTACTAGGATGTTGCCTGGATTGGAGGGAAGGTCTTATGAAGAAAGAATGAGCGACTTGAGGCTGTTTTTATTAGAGAGAAGAAGGTTGAGAGGTGACTTAATTGAGACATGTAAGATAATCAGAGGGTTAGATGAGGTGGACAGTGATTTTTCATTGGATGGTGATGGCTCGCATGAGGGACATAGCTTTAAATTGAGTGGTGATAGATATAGGACAGATGTGAGAGGTAGTTTCTTTACTCAGGAAGGGCTTATGCCCGAAACGTCGATTCTCCTGTTCCCTGGATGCTGCCTGACCTGCTGCGCTTTTCCAGTAACACATTTTCAGCTCTGATCTCCAGCATCTGCAGACCTCACTTTCTCCTCTTCATATTCATATACCCATCCAAATGCCTTTTAAATGTTAATCTAGAACATAGAATAGTAAAGTGCAGGATCAGGCCTTTGGCCCTGACGTTTTCCAAACAAGATGCCAAATGAAACTAATCTCTTCTGTCTACCCTTGGTCCATATCCCTCCATTCTTTGCATATTCACTTGCTTATCTAAAAGTCCCTTAAATGTCCTTATCCTCCACCACGACCCCTAGCAGTGGGTTCCAGACTCTGTGTAAAAGACATGTCCCTCACGTCTCCTTTGAACCTTCCCCCTCTCACCTTAAATGCATGCCCCTAGTTTTAGATAGTTCAACCCTGGGAAAAAGGTTCTGACTGTCAACCTTATCTATGCATCTCATAATTTTACCGACTTCTATCAAGTCTCCCCTCAGCTTCCACCTTTCAACAGAAAGCAACCCAAGTTTTTTATAACCTCCCTTAATAATTCATACAGTCTAATCCAGGTAGCACCCTGGTAAACCTCTTCTGCACCCTTTCCAAAGCCTCCATATCTTTCCTGTAATGTGGTGACCAGAGTTGAATGCAATATTCTAAGTGTGGCCTAAGCAAAGTTTTATAAAACTGCAACGTGACATCCTGCATCTTGTACCCAATTCCCTGACCCCAGTCAAGGCAAGCATGCCATATGCCTTTTTACCACCCTATCTACTTCCATGGTCACTTTCAGGAAGCTATGGCTTTGAACCCCAAGATCCTTCCGTCCATCAATGCTAATCAGAGTCCTGCCATTAACTACATATTTCTCCTTAACATTTGATCTCCCAAATGCAGCTGCAGTAGTTCGCATTTACCCAGATTAAACTCCACCTGCCATTTCCACGCCCGTATCTGCAACTGATCTATATCCCACTGTATCCATTGAAAACCTTCTACACTATCCACGACTCCACTAATATTTGTATCATCTGCAAACTTACTAACCCACCCAACTACATTTTGATCTAAGTCATTTATCTATATCACAAACAGCAGACGTCCCAGTATGGATCCCTGCGGAACATCACTAGCTACGGATCTTTTTCCTGATAAACACCCTACCACCACTACCATCTACCTTCTACATGCAAACCAATTCTGAATCCACGTGGCCAGTTCATCGTGAATCCCATGTTAGTATTCTGGATGAGTCTCCCATGAGCAATTTTGTCGGAAACCTTATAAATACCCATGTGAACAACATTCACTGTCCTACCCTCTTCAATCACCTTTCTCACTTCCTTGAAAAATTCAATCAGGTTAGTAAAACATGACCTGCCCTGCACAAAGCCATGCTGACTGTCCCTAATGAAGCCATGCTTTCCCAAATATGCATAAATCCAATCCCTAAAATTTCTTTCCAATAGCTTTCAAACCATTGATGTGAGACTCACTAGTTTATAGTTTCCAGGATTATCCCTATTTCTCTTCTTGAACAGAGAAACAACATTAACTGCTCATCAGTCCTCCAGGAGGCAGGATACAAAGATCTTGGTCAAGGCCCCAGCAATCTCCTCTCTTGCTTTTTTCAGTGTCCTGGGTTAGATGCCATTGGACCCTGGGGTCGAATCCACCTTAATGCTCTTCAGAAGATCCAAAATCACTTCTTTCGTCACCTCAAAATGCCCTAGCATATAGAATGCTCCTCACAAATCACACTACCCTACATCTCCTTCTCCTGGGTGAATACCGATGCAAAGTACTCATTTAGGATTTCACCCACATCCTCTGCCTCCAAGCACAAGTTCTCTCTATCCTTGAGTGGTCCTACCCTCTCCCTAGTTAACCCTTGTTTTTTAAATGTATCTATAGAATGTCTTGAGATTGTCTTTAACCCTACTTGACAAGGTCATTTCATGACCCCTTCTTGCTCTCCTAATTCCCTGCTTGAAAACTACTTCCCTTATAATCCCTCACAGGCCATGTCTGTTTTTAGCTTCCTAAAACTTAAATATGCTTCTATTTTCCTTTTGACTAAATTCACAACTTCTCTTGTTATCCAAGGCTCCATTATCTTGCCATCCTTGTCCTGCTTCTTACTGGAATATGGCTGTCCTGAACTCTCATCGGCAAGTCTTTAAACAATTCCCACATGTCAAATGTGGGCTTGCCTAATAACAGCTCCTCCCAATTAACACTTCCTAGCTCCTGCCTAATACTAATGTAATTTACCTTCCCCCCACTTTAGTACCTCCCCGTAAGCTCCTGACTTACCCTTGTTCATCGCTATCTTAAAACTTAAGAAGTTCTGATCACTCTTTTTAAAATGCTCTCCCACTGAAAGGTCAGTCACCTGGCTGGCTCATTAGTCAATACAAGATCTAGTATGGCCCCTGCTAGATGGACTATCCACATACCATTTCAAGACACTCTCTTGGATGTGTTTAAATTCTGCCCTGTCTAAGCCTCTGGCTCTAAGGGAGCCCCATTCAATATTGATTTGGAGGTGATGGTGTTCGACTGGGGTGAACAAAGTTAAAAATCACACAACACTAGGTTACAGTCTAACAGGTTTATTTGGAAGCACTAGCTTTTGCAGCGCTGCTCCTTCATCAGGTGGTTCATCAACCACCTGATGAAGGAGCAGTGCTTCGAAAGCTAGTGCTTCCAAATAAACCTGTTAGACTGTAACTTGGTGTTGTGTGATTTTTAACCCAGTCAATATTGGGGAAGTTATAGTCACCCACTATAACAACTCTGTTTTTATTGCATTTTCCATAATCTGCCTGCGTATTTGTTCCTGAATGTCTCAGTGTGGCTGTTGGGGGTGAGGGGGGCTATAGTATAATCCTATCAGAGTGATTGCACCCATTTTATTTTTGAGCTCTATCCATACTGCCTCAGTGGATGAGCCCTCCAGTATGTCTTCTGTGCTCCCTGATTTGTAATGCAGCACCTCCACCTCCTTTACCTCCCTCTCTATCTCATCTGAAACAACAAACCCCGCCCCCCCCACCCCACCCCGCCACTCTAGTTTAAACCCTCCCGAGTAGGAATACCGAACCTCCCTGTGGGGATATTAGATGCTGTCCAGTTTAGGTCCAACCCGTCCTTCCTGCCCAGAAGAGGTCCCAATGATCCAAGAACTGAAAACTCTGCCACCTGCACCAGCTCCTTAGCCACATGTTCACCTCTCCTATCTTTCTGTTCCTTGCCTCACTAACACGTGGCACTGGTAGTAATGCAGAGATTGCTATTGGCGAGGTCCTACTCTTCAGACTGTTTCTTAACTCCTTGTACTCACTCCGCAGGACCTCATCTCTCTTTCTACCTGTGTGGTTGGTACCAATGTGCACAATGACCTCAGGCTGCTCACCCTCCCCCTGAAGAATTTTGTGTAACTGCTCAGAGATATCTTTGGCCCTGGCACCAGAGAGCAATTCACCATCTCGAATGTGGTGACAGGAACGTCTATCTGTGCCCCTAGCTAACAAGTCTTCAGGGGCGGCATGGTGACTCAGTGGTTAGCACTGCTGCCTCACAGCACTAGGGTCCCAGGTTCGATTCCAACCTTGGGTGACTGTTGGTGTGGAGTTTGCACATTCTCCCCGTGTCTGCGTGGGTTTCCTCTGGGTGGTCCGGTTTCCTCCCACAGTCCAAAGATGTGCAGGTTAGGTGAATTGGCCTTGCTAAATTGCCCATAGTGTTAGGTGCATTAGTCAGAGGGAAAAAGGGTTTGGGTGGGTTACTCTTCGGAGGGTCAGTGTGGACTTGTTGGGCAGAAGGGCCTGTTTCTACACTGTAGGGAATCTAATCAGACTACTATTGCTCACTTGGATCTTGCCCAACCCTACTCCAAAGCAGAGCCAGTTGTAATGGCACAGGCCTGGCTGCTGCTACACTCCCCAGAAAGGTTATCCCCCTAAAAGTATCCAAAATTATATACTCGTTAGATTGAAGGAAAGCCGTAGGAGATTCCTGCACTACCTACCTGCCTCTCCTGGCAGACACCCATCTACCTGATTGAACTTGTGGTGTGACTACCTCCCTGTAACAAGTGTCTATCAAATTCTCTGCTCCCATTTGCAACTCAGTGTACCAACTGCTGCTCCAACTGAACAATGCATCTATGAGGAGCTGTAGCTGGTCACACGTCCTGCAGACATAGTCATCAGGGACACTAGACTGCTCCCTAAACTCCCAGATCTGGCAGGAGAAGCACACCACTGCCCTAACTGCCATCTTTGCCCCTTTATACTTAGAAAGATAAAAGAATCTTATCTTGCCTTTACCTTGCTTGCCTTACTCACTGAAGTCCAGCATTCACCTAAGCCCGCATTTAAATTACAGTGCAATCTTTATGAGCAGACCAAACACCCTTTAGGCTACAATGAACTTCCTAATAGTCTCTTTCCTTTTTTTGGCAAGAGGAGAAGGGAAGGATGGAAACACTACAGTAATGTCATGTTTGGAGCTTACCCTTCATTGACATTGGGTTCTTCCTCACTCTGCTGATCAGTTGTGGTGACTGCATCGACTTCTCCCAGAATTTTTTTTATTTGTTACAAAAATATACTTTATTCATAGAAAGAAATCTTTGGTACCTGTACAGCTAATGGAGCTGTTCATATCTACACTCTTAACTTACAGAAAACAAATTAAGTCTTTGATGTTCATCATTCTCTATATTTGCAGTTAACCTCTTGGCATTTAGCTGAGGTGACAGCAGGGCAAACTTACATGGCTCCCCAACCAAATTGAAGGCCCATGGGCCCACAAACTCAACTATCTCCTGTAGCTGCTTTAATGTTGGCTAGGAAAGCCAACATGGAGACACATCACGCGGACGATTTAATGCTATGCACATTAATGCTGTGGCAATTTTGACATCCATTTTAAAGTTTATAAGGTTACCATGTCCATTCACAAATTGTCCTGGCACTGGGGCGGCTGTCTGCATCCCTGTGGTGTGGGTGAACTGTTGGACCCTTGTAGCTGTCCAGTTTCTCAGTGTGGCCATATCCCTGCTCTGATGTCATCAGGGTGAGAACAAGGTCAGCAGAGTTCAGTTCTGAGTCTGACAGAAGGACTGTCAGAGGATCGCGGCTCCCAGTTGCCTGGAGCTGTGGTGCTGTGGGTACCCCCTGGCTCTCAGCAGGTGGGACTGGGCTTTACCAGTCCTCTCAGGAATTCCCTTGTTTCTGAGTTGGGGGGTACTCCTCTCCACTTGCCCCGTGGTGCTCTGGCTCTTTTTCTGATTATGCCTATTCTTCTGCCCCTCTTTGCTATCAGAGGGTGTCATCCTCATGTAGCTGTCTTTTTCCACTTTGCTGTGAGGCTTTGGAGGTCTGATGTGTTTTCTTTTTCTTGTTAACTTTCACTGGTATCCACTCCCGCACCTCCTTGGTTTCCTCCTCCTCCTCCATTGACTCTGTCTGTTCAGCTGGAGGTTGGGTTGGTTGCTGTGCCTCTGCGCTGGATAGCGTCTGTTTTACTCCAGCTTGTCCTTCTTTCTGGGAGTCTCTAGTCTCAGTTCCCTTGCTGGATGGTGGCACCTTGTTGATCTTTGGGGGTCCACAGCTCACATTGCCACTTCCAGCTACCTGAGGGTACATGCCCCTCCATCCATCTACCATGGTCAGGCCTTGTACATGCGGCCTACTTCGCCGCACAGGTCTCCTTGCAGTCTTTGGTCAGGTGACTCTCCTGTTTGCAGTTCCTACAGATGGTCGCTTTACAGTCTGCTGCCATGTATCCTGCCCTCCCACAGGTTTGGCACACTCTAGGCTGCCCTAAGACTTTTTTACAAGTATATTAAGTGTAAGAGGATTACCAGAGAAAGAGTAGGACCTAGATGAGCAAAGGGGTAACCTATGCTTGGAGCCTGAAGATGTGGGTGAGGTATTAAACTTCTCATCTGTAATCACAAAAGAGAAAGAATTGGATTTCAGTTGAGATGGTGATGTTCGAGTATATGTTAAGATTAATAAGGAGGAGATAGGAGATATTTTAGAGAGCATATATGTGCATAAATCTCCATGGCCCGATAAGCGGTATCACAGGCTGCTATGGGAGGAATAGGAGGAGTTTACTGGGGCTCTTGCAAAATATTAAACATTTTGATGGGCACAGGTGAAGTGCCAGATGACAGAAGGATATCTAATGTGGTTGTTTGTTGAAGAAGGGCAGCAGGTAGAGCCCAGGTAATTGCAGACTTCAGTAGTTGGAAAAAAAAATTGGAAAGATTTCTGAGGGACAGGATTTATCAACTTCTGGAAAAACAGATTGATCACAGATAGTAATAGATTTGTTAAAGGATGATCCTGTCTGAAAATTTAATTGAGCTTTTTGAAAAGGTGACTTAATATATTGATGAGGGTCATGCAGTTAATGTGGTCTTTGACAAGGTCCTCATGGAAGGCTGGTCCAAAAGTTAAGAGCCCATGGGTTGCAAGGCAAGTTAGCAAACTGGATCCAAAATTGGCTTGCAAACAGGACAGGTCAAGAGATAGTTTTGTGATTGGATGCAGTGATCAACAGTGTACCACAGGAATCAGTATTGGGACCTTGCTGCTTTTTATGTTCATCAACAGCTGGGATATGAATGCAGAATATACAATTACTAAATTTGTTGATGAATCAAAAATTGGCTGCATTTGTGATTGTGAGGAGGATGGTCTCAGGCTAAATCTGATATTAGCTGACAATTTGGGCAACGCAGTGGCAGATGGAATTTAATCCTGAACCCTTTGGGGGCGGCACAGTGGCTCAGTGGTTAGCACTGCTGCCTCACAGCACCAGGGACCAGGTTCAGTTCCAGCCTCGGGCGACTGTGTGGAGTTTGCACATTCTCCCCGTGTCTGCGTGGGTTTCCTCCGGGAGCTCCGGTTTCCTCCCACAGCCCAACGATGTGTAGGCCAGGTGAATTGGCCATGCTAAATTGCCCATAGTGTTAGATGTTTTGGTCAGAGGGAAATGGGTCTCGGTGGATTACATTTTGGAGGGTCGGTATGGACTCGTTGGGCCGAAGGGCCTGTTTCCACACTGTAGGGAATCTAATCTAATCTAATCAAAATAAATGTGTGGTGATGCACTTTGGGAGATTCAAAAGGGAAGGATGTACACAATGAATGGTAGACCCATGGGAGTACTGACGAATGAAGGAACCTTGTTGTGCAGGGCCTGTGCCCGAAGCGTCGAATCTCCTGTTCCCTGGATGCTGCCTGACCTGCTGTGCTGTTCCAGCAATAAAGTTTCAATTGGGATTAACAGCCTCAGTATGAGGAGGGACTGGACAGACTGTGTTTTTTTTCTTTGGAGCAGAAGAGGCTGACTGGGGATCTGATTTACATAAACAAAATTATGAGAGGCATAGGCAGAGTAAATCATGATAATCTTTTCCACATGTCAGACATGTCTAAGAACAGAGGACATAATTTGAAGTTAAGGTGTAAATAGTTTAGTGGAGATCTGAGGACAAATGTTTTCACCTAGAGTTTGGTGGAAATATGGAATGATTCTGAAGAAGGATCACTGGATTCAAAACATTAACTCTTTTCTTTGCACAGATGCTGCCAGACCTGCTGAACTTTTCCAGCAATTTTGGTTTTTGTTTCTGATATCCAGCATCTGCAGTTCTTTGGTCTTTGAAATATGGAATATACTATCTGAGAGGGTGTGGAAGCAGACACTCCCACAACATTTACGAGGCATTTGGATGAGCAGTTAAAAATGCCAGGGTTATGGTCAAGTGCAGGGAGTAGTGTAGTTTGGTGTTTGTTGGTTAGCATAGATATGATGAGCTGAAGGGCCTGTTTCTATGTTGTATGACTCTATGACTCTAGCTGCGTGATAATTATGGGGGAATCAATAATTAGGAGGCTAGATAGCACCCTCTGTAGCCATGATCAAGAATCCCAAATCATGTTTATTTGTTATTAAGGCAACGGATTGCACAATGTGACTAGAAAGAAATCTGGAAAGTGGATAGCTGGATCCAATTGTCAGGATTATGTCCAGACTAAAGACAATAAAGAGGAAATCTTACTGAGGGAGTACTAGGAGATAGGAGTTACAAATCACACAATACCAGGTTATAGTCCAAAAGGTTTATTTGGAAGCACAAGCTTTCTGATGAAGGAGCAGTGCTCCAAAAGTTAGTGCTTCCAAATAAACCTGTTGGACTATAACCCGGTGTTGTATAGTTTTTAACTTGTCCATCCCCAGTCCAACACTAGCTCTTCCACATCATAGGAGATAGGGGCTCAGTTTAGAAAGCAGGACCTCAAATGTAATCTTCCCAGGATTTTACTTGAAACAATGCTAATTGGCATTGAAACAAACAGGTTAGTAAAGTCATTATGTGGCTAAAGAATAAACAGTGGTTCCATTTAGAGTGGCCCAGTGGCCTAGTGGTTAGCACTGCTGCCTCACAGCTCCAGGGACCGGGTTTGATTCCATCCTTGTGTGACTATCTGTGTGTTGGGTTTCTTTTGGGTGCTCTGGTTTCCTCCCACAGTCCAAAGGTGTGCAGGTTAGGAGGATTGGCCATACTAAATTGTCAACGGTGTCCAGGGATGTGCAGGCTAGGTGGATTATCCATGGGATCATTTTATGATTTGAAGAGGTATTGGAACCAATACTTGAAGAAGAAGATGGAATCAATTCACCTGAGCTAGGCAGAACCTAGCTGTAAGGATGGAAAGATCTATGGAAAGATTTTTCAAGTACTAATGGGATGTTGGGTCTGTGCTGTGTGCAATCTGCAGAAGTTACAGAAAGAAACAAAAAGAGTTGCCTCAAATCTGAAAAGGGATGAAGTTGAAGTTCAAGTAGGTCATCAATAGTGTTAAAGAAAAATATTATAAATAATGGCAATATCTGATCAAAATATGCTAGGCATGATATTCAAAAAGGAACGTGTTAAATTAATAACATGTTATAAACACTGTAGTACTCAAACATACTGGCAGAGCAGACTCTACTGCCATATTGAAAACTGTTATACATAAGAAATAAAGCAAGTGAATTAAAAGTGCAAATTCAGTTAAAATGATGTGAAACAGTGACTATTGCTGAAACCTGGCTAGAAGCTTGACATGACTGGACAATAAATATTGCAGATTCTAAGTTGTTCAGGAACCACAGGATATTTGGAAAAAGGGGAGGAGTAATGAGATGTAAATAGGATGTTATGGTCCAAGCAGAGGTGTGAGGAAAGACAAATAAGCAATAGAAACACTCTTCTAAATTATACATGTTTCTATTATGGATGACATACAAGGAGTGGAGGAGACTTTGGGCAACATGGCTATGGTGCTGTACTGATCATCCACCTGCCGGTTTCTTCTACTGATATTTAACCAGCTGCAGGAACAGCATCATGTGGCCCTCTCAGGCAAGAGCAAATCAAGATCCCTAAATTGCCAAATAGTGAAAAGGACTTTAACTTGCTGCCACTGGGACTTTTCCTTTGACAGCAGGACCATGACCAAAAGTATAGATGCCCAGGGAATGCTGGCAATCAGCCAGGTGGGTGCCTTGTGCCTGTAAGTGGCAACCTCATCTCTCACCTCAGTGATCTCTGTGCTGTTTACTCTGGCTCTTCAGGACATTAAAACCTGCTTCCAGCAATATCACCAACTCCATTTCTGTCTGCTTCGGGGACTTAATGTCGTCCCAGTATTGACCCCAATTCCTGCTAGTACATTTAGGACAAGAAAGAATTTGGCAGTTCGATTGGTCAGCAACTCTTGAAGGCAAGACCTCCTCTTATAGGGAGAAGTAGTTGTCCCACCTCAAGCTGATTAAAAGCCTGATAACTGTTAAAATGACTGCAGGGCGAAACCATACCTTTCATTTCTGAAAATTCAGCCCATTAAGGATGTAATTTAGGAGCAGAAACCGATGCAAGATTTTGAACAAAGAGAACAAAGACCAAAGAACACTACAGCACAGGAATAGGCCCTTTCACCTACCAAACCTGCAGTGATACAAAAGCCTTTTTAACCAAAAAACTTTTGCCTGTACACTGTCTGTATCTTTCGGTTCCCTGCTTATTCATTTGTTTGTTAAGATGCCACTTAAACGTTGCTAATGTATTTGCTTCTACCACCTCCTTTGGTATCGCATTACAGGTACTTACCACCCTTTGTGTAAAAAATTTGCCTCTTATATCTCCATTAAATTTCCCCCTTTTACCTTAAACCTATGCACCCTAGTAATTGACATTTTTACTCTGGGAAAAAGACTCTGACTATCTATCCTAACTATGTCTCTCATCATTTTGTAAATGTCTACAAGGTCATTCCTCAGCCTCTGACATTCAAGTGAAAACAAATCAAGTTTGTCCAATCTGTTCTCATAGCTATTACCATCCACAACAGGCAACATCCTGGTAAACATTTTCTGTATCCTCTCCAAAGTCTTCACATCTTTCCCACAATGAGGCAATCAGAATTGTATGCAATATTCCAAATGTGGCCTAACTAAAATTCCATATAACTCTATGATGAGTTGCCAATTTTTATACCCTAGGCTCCAATCAATGAAGGGAAAGTGAGGTCTGCAGATGCTGGAGATCAGAGCTGGAAATGTGTTGCTGGAAAAGCGCAGCAGGTCAGGCAGCATCCAGGGAACAGGAGAATCGACGTTTCGGGCATAAGCCTTCCTGAAGAAGGGCTTATGCCCGAAACGTCGATTCTCCTGTTCCCTGGATGCTGCCTGACCTGCTGCGCTTTTCCAGCAACACATTTCCAGCTCCAATCAATGAAGACATGCATGCCATATGCTTTCTTGATCATCTTATTAATTTATCGTGCCACTTTCAGGGAACCATGCCTAAATTCCCCTCTATATGTTAATCCTTCTAAGGGTTCTACTATTTACTGCATACACCTCTCCTGGATTAGACCTTCAAAATGAATCACTGTGGATTCTGGATTAAATTCCATCTGCCATTTCTCCACCCAAGTCTCCAGCCTATCTATATCCTTCAGGCGAAAGTGCGTACTGCAGATGCTGGAAATTAGAGTCAAGATTAGAGTGGTGCTGGAAAAGCACAGGCAGCATCCGGGGAGCAGGAAAATCAATGTTTTGGGCAAAAGCCCTTCATCTGGAATGAGGCTGGGAGCCTTGAGGTGGAAAGCTAAATGGGAGGGGGTGGGGCTGGGGAGAAGGTAGCTCAGAGTGCAATAGGTGGATGGAGGTGGAGGTAAAGGTGATAAATTGGAGAAGCGGGTGAAGTGGATAGGTGGGAAGGAATATTGACAGGTGGAACAGGTCTTGAGGACGGTGCTGAGCTGGAAGATTGGAAATGGGGTAAAGTGGGGGGAGGGGAAATGAAGAAACTGGTGAAGTCCACATTGATGCCATGGGGTTGAAGGGTTCTGAGGCGGAAGATGAGGCATTCTTCTTCCAGGCATCATGTGGTAAAGGAGTGATGATGGAGGAGGCCTGCATGTCCTCGGCAGAGTGGGAGGGGGTGTTGAAATGTTCGGCCACAGGCTGGTGGGGTTGATTGGTGCGGGTGTCCCAGTGATGTTATCCATATCCTTTGGCCATCCTCCTCACTATCTGCAACTCCCACAATCTTTGTGTCATCTGCAAACTTACTAATTGAGCTGCCCACATTGTCCTTCAAATCATTTATATATGTTACAAACAAAAGGGGTCTCAGCACTGATCCCTATGGAACATCTCTGGTCACAGATCTACAGTCAGAAAATACCTGGTATTTTCTACCGCTACTGTCTGTCTTTATTGACCAAGCCAGTTCTGGGTACACCTTACCAGCTCACCGTGGGTCCCATGTGACTTCAGCTTCTGTATCCAAGAGATTCATTGCCACAGAAGGCTGTGGAGGCCCGGTCATTGAATATATTTAAGACTGAGGTAGATAGGTTCTTGAGTATCAAGGGGATCAAGGGTTACAGGGAGAAAGCGGGAGAAGGGTTGAGAAACTTATCAGCCACGACTAAATGGCGGAGCAGACTCGATGGGCTGAATGCCCTAATTTCTGTTCCTATGTCTTATGGTCTTATGATCCATGGTCTTATGAGGGAACATCTCAAAGGCCTTGCTGAAGTCTATGTAGATAACATTCACAGCTCTGTTGTCATCAATCAACTTTGCCACTTCATCAAAAAACTCAATCAAGTTTATGAGACACAACCTCCTGTGTCAAAGCCATGCTGCCTATCACTAATAAGTCCATATTTTTTCCAAATCTGAATAAATCCTGCACCTAAAAATCTTCTCTAATAACTGCCCTACCAGTGATGTAAGGCTCATTGGCCTGTAATTCTCCAGATTATCCCTGTTGCTCTTCTCAAACAAAGAAACAACTTTGGCTATTCTCTTATCCTGTGGATTCTGGATACAAAGATTTCACACTATGCCCCAACAGTTTCCTCCTTTGCATCCTTCAGTGTTCTGGGATAGATCCCATCAGGTCCTGGAGTCTAGTCTATCTTAATGCTTTTCAAAGTACCCAATATCTCTTCTTTTTAATATATATATATATCAACATGTCCTAGTATATCAACATACTCCATTCCAGATTCACCATCTATCCTGACCTTCTCCTTCATGAAATGCAAAGTATTTGTAAGGACCTTTTCCACTTCCTCTGGCTCACGCATAAATATCTTCCTTTGTTCTTCAGTAGACTTTCCCTTTGCCTAACTACCCTCAAGCTCCCGAGATGTATTGTGAAACGCCGTGTGATTTTCCTTAATCCTGCTTGCTCAGCCTCTTTTAGCCCTCCTAATTCTTTCTTTAAGTTCTTTCCTGCTTTCTTTATATTCTTCAAGGGTGTTGTCTATCTTCAATTTCTGAAACCTTATGCATACCTCCTTTTTCTTTCTAAATGTGCTCACAATTTATTTTGTCATCCAAGACTCCACAGTCTTGCTATCATTATCATTCATTTTCATGGGAAACATAGTGGTTTTGAATCTCTAATCAATTGGCCTTTACAAGATTTCCACATGACAGACTCTCAAGCAATGGCCCCCAATCTACATTCCCCCATTCCTACCAAATAGTACAAATAGTACAAAGAACAGTACAGCGGAGGAACAGGCCCTTTGGCCCAACAAGACTGTGCTGACACATGATCCTTTTCAAAACTAAAAACCATTTGTCTCTACAGAGTCTGTAACCCTCTATTTCCTGTCAATTCTTGCATCTGTCAAGATACCTCTTAAGTGTGGCAATTGTATCCCCCTCCATCACCTGCTCTGGTAGCATATTCCAAACGTTTACCACCATCTGTGGTACCAACTTGCATCTCACATCTCTTCTAAACTTGCCCCCTTTTACCTTAGACCTATATACCCTAGTATTTGACATGGCTACCTTGGAAAAAAGATTCCGACTATCCATACTATTCACATCTCTTAATGTGTAAACTTCTATCAGGTGCCTCCTCATCTTTTTAGAGAAAACAAAGACAATTTGTCCGATCTCTCTTCATAGCTAATATCTTCCATTCCAGGCAATAACCTGATATAGTGTTTTTATTGTTAACTTTATTCCCCAGGTTTAATACTTTCACCTAAGGAACTACTCTTATTCTTGTCCGTAGGTAATTTAAAACTTACAGAATTATGATCACTATTCCTGAAGTGCTTTCCCATTTAAACTTCGATCACCTGGCTGGGCCCATTCCCCAATACTACATCTACAATGGCCAATTCCCTGATTGGACTACTTACATTTTATTTCAAAAAATCTTTCTGGATGAACCTAACAAACTCTGCTCCATCTAAGGCACCATCAAAGCCCCTGTCGCTAAGGGAGTCCAGTCAATGTAGGGGAAGTTAAAATCATCCACCACAACAACCCTGTTGTTTTTACTATTTTCCATAATCTTTCCCCCCCAAATATCATTTATCACTTGCTGGCTATAGGGAGGACAGTAGTACAACCTCAGCAAAATGATTGTATCCTTCCTGTCATGAGCTCTACCCATATTGTCTCATTGGATGAGCTCTCCAAGATGTTCTCCTTCACTGCAGCTGTGATATTCTCCATAATCAGTAACACAACTTCCCTATCTATTTTACATCCCTCTCTACCTTGTCATAAACATTCAAATTTGGAACGGTAAGCTTCCAGTCTTATCTCTGTTCATCCAAGTCTCTGTAATAGCTTAAACATCAGAGTAATATGCACTAATGCAAGTTCTAAGTTCATCTGCCTTACCTGTTATACACCCTGTACTAATATAAATACACTTCAGATTGCCAGTTCCATCATGTCTGGTAACTTTTCCCTGCCTGTTCTTCCTCTTAGCCTTGCTGATCTTAGTCTCAGATTCTTACTCAGTCATTTCACTTGCTGACCTACTGCCACATTAGTTTAAACTCTCCCAAGTGACAATAGCAAACCTTCCTGCCAGGATATTGGTGCACCAGCAGTTCAGGCGCAAGCGATGCTTCTTGTGCAGGTCTTATCTGCTCTGGAAGACATCTCAATGATCCGCATACCTGAAGCTCTCCTTATACTAGCTCTTTAGCCATGTGTTTAACTACACTAACTTCCTATTTCTAGCCTCACTGGATGCAGGATAGTGAGTAATCCTGAAATTACAACCCTAGGAGTCGTGCTTTTCAATTTGTTACCTAACTGTCTGAAGTCCCTTTGCAGGATTTAATCATTATTCCTGCCTATGTCATTAGTAGCAATATGTACCATGACCTCTGGCTGCTCACACACTTTTGAGGATGCTCACTTCCACTGAGACATCCTTGACTCTGGCACCAGAGACACACCACACAATCTTGGAATCTCCTTTGTGGTCAAGAAACTTTGTGTAGGTCGGTTAACTCAGCTGGCTAGAGTGTGGTGCTAATAACGCCAAGGTCATGGGTTCAATCCCCACACTGACCAGGTGTAACATTGGGGTTCACAAGTGACAGGTTCGCACTTGCAGGATCTGTGTTTAGAAGGCAGCAAGGTGGCTCAGTGGTTAGCACTGCTGTCTCACAGCAGCAGGGACCCAGGTTCAATTCCTGCAACTTTCTGTGTGGAGTTTGCACATTCTCCCTGTGTCTGCGGGTTTCCTCCCATAATCCAAAGATGTGCAGGTGAATTGGCCATGCTAAATTGCCCATAGTGATAAGTGCATTAGTCAGGAATAAATGTAGGGGAATGGGTCTGGGTGGGTAACTCTTCCGAGTGTCGGTGTCGACTTGTTGGGCTGAAGGACTTGTCTCCATCCTGTAGGGAATCTAATCTTGAAACATCTATCTGTACTCCTAACCATAGAGTCCCCTATAACTGCTGTGCCACTGCACTTTGTTCCTCCTGCTGTACATCAGAGCCACCCGTTCTGGCTGTATCACCATCCCCTGGTAGACAATTCCACTCCCCCTTCCACCCCTCCCCACAACAATATCTAAAACAGTATACTTGTTAGAGAGGTGGATAGCCATAGGAGACTTCTGTACTGTCTACCAGCTTCTTCCAGCAGTCACGCATCTATCTGGCTGAAACGTGGATTTGACCACATCTCTAACACTCCTGTCTATGATGCTTTCCACTTCCTGTATGCTCCTAAGTGTGTCCAACTGCCACTCCAATTGATCCATGTGCAAAGCTGTAATTGGACACACTTGGTAAACTAATGGAGAAAGTGAAGTCACATGGTGTACAGGGTGTTCTAGCTAGGTGGATAAAGAACTGGTTGATCAAAAGGAGACAGAGAGTAGTAGTTGAAGGGAGTTTCTCAAAATGAAGAAAGGTGACCAGTGCTGTTCCACAGGGTCAGTGCTGGGGTCACTGTTGTTTGTGATATACATAAATGATCTGGAAAAGGGCATCGTTGTTCTGATCAGTAAGTTTGCAGATGACACGAAGATTGGTGGAGTAGCAGAAAGCATAAGGGACTGTCAAAGAATATAGGAGAATATAGATAGACTGGAGAGTTGGGCGGAGAAGTGGCAGATGGCACTCAAACCAGGCAAATGTGAGGTGATGTATTTTGGGAAGTCTAATTCTCAAGCAAACTATACTGTAAACGGAAGAGCCTTGGGAAAAGATGATGAGAAAATAGATCTGGGAGTTTAGGTCCATTGTACCTTGAAGTTTGTTGCACAGGTGGATAGAGTAGTCAAGAAGGCGTACGGTATGCTTGCCTTCATCAGACGGGGTATTGTGTATAAGAGCTGGCAAGTCATGTTAAAATTGTACAAGACTTTGATTCGGCCGCATTCAGAATACTGTGTACAGTTCTGCTCGCCACATTACCAAAAGGATGTGGACACTTTGGAGAGGGTGCAGAGAAGCTTTATGAGGATGTTGCCTGATATGGAAGGTGTTAGCTATGAAGAGATGTTGAATAGGTTAGGATTGTTTTCATTAGAAAAAAGAAGATTGAAGGGGTACCTGATTGAGGTCTACAAAATCATAAAGGTTACAGACAGGATAGGTAGAGATAAGCTTTTTCCCAGGGTGAGGGATTCAATAACGAGAGGTCACGCGTTCAAGGTGAGAGGTGAAAAATTTAAGGGGGATACATGCTGCAATTACTTTACACAAAGGGTGGTAGGTGCCTGGAATGCATTGCCAGCAGAGGTAGTAGAGGCAGGCACGGTAGATTCATTTAAGGATGGACAGATGCATGAATAGGGGGAGAGCAGAGGGAGACAGATGCTTAGGAATTGGGCAATGGGTTTAGACTGTAGATTTGGATAGGCTCAGGCTCGGAGGGCCAAATGGCCTGTTCCTGGGCTTTAAAGTTTGCAGATGGCACCAAAATTGGAGGTGTAGTGGAAAGTGAAGAAGATTACCTTGGATTACAAGGGGATCTTGATCAGATGGGTCAATGGGCTGAGGAGTGGCAGATGGAGTTTAATTTAGATAAATATGAGGTGCTACATTTTGGGAAAGCAAATCTTAGCAGGACTTATACACTTAATGGTAAGGTCCTAGGGAGTGTTGGTTCATAGCTCCTCGAAAGGAGAGTGAAGAAGGCGTTTGGTATGCTTTCCTTTATTGGTCAGAGTATTGAGTACAGGAGTTGGGAGGTCATGTCGTGGCTGTACAGGACATTGGTTAGGCCACTTTTAGAATATTGTGTTCAGTTCTGGTCTCCTTCCTATCCGAAGGATGTTGTGAAACTTGAAAGGGTTCAGAAAGATTTGCAAGGATGTTACCAGGGTTGGAGGATTTGAGCTATAGGGAGAGGTTGAATAGGTTGGGGCTGTTTTCGCTGGAGCGTTGAAGGCTAAGGAGTGACCTTACAGAAGTTTATAAAATCATGAGGGGCATGCCTGGGGTAAATAGACAGGGTCTTTTCCCTGTGGTGGGGGAGTCCAGAACAAGAGGGCATAGGTTTAGGGTGAGGGGGAAGGATATAAAAGAGACCTAAAAGGCAACTTTTTCAAGCAGAGGGTGGTGTGCGTGTGGAATGAGCTGCCAGAGGAAGTTGTGGAGGCTGGTACAATTGCAACGCTTAAAAAGCATTTGGATGGGTATAGGAATAGGAAGGGTTTGGAGGAATATGGGCCGGGTGCTGGCAGGTGGGACTAGATTGGGTTGGGATATCTGATTGGCATGGCTGAGTTGGACCGAAGGGCCTGTTTCTGTGCTGCACATCTCTATGACTCTGTGACTGTATGTTGTGGCTGTCCAATATTGATTAAGCCAATTTTGGAATACTGCATTCAATTCTGGTCTCCTTGCTATGCGAGAGATATCAAACTTGAAAGAATTCAGAAATGATTTACAAGCATGTTGCCAGGTTTGGAGGATCTGAGCTATAGGGAGATGCTGAATAGACGGGGGCTATTTTCCCTGGAGCATTGGCGTCTGAGGGAAGACCTTATAGATTTTTATAAAATCACGAGAGGCATGAATAGTGTGAATAGTCAGGGTCTTTCCCCCGGTGTAGGGGAGTAAGGGACCTAAAGGGATTTATGCAGAAAGTGGTGCATGTATAGAATAAACTGCCAGAGAAAGTGGTGGAGGCTGGTACAATTGCAACATTTAAAAGGCATCTGGATAGGTATGTGAATAGGAAGAGTTTAGAAAAATGTGACTGGATTGTTTTAGGATATCTGGTTACCGAAGAGTACATCTCTCAGACTCTATGATTCTACAGCTAACTCGATGGTCTCTAGTGTTAGATTCGCACTAAAAATATTAAATATATTATTCTGTTAATAGCAGTCTAGGTACTACTCTAAACCCCAGTAAATGGAAAAGTCCTGAGGAAACTTGATGTACAGAGTGATCTAGGTGTTCAGGTCCACTGTACACTAAAGGTGGCAACGCAGGTTGATAGAGTGGTCAAGAAGGCATATGGGATGCTTTCCTTCATCAGACGTGGTATTGAATACAAGAGTTGGCAGGTCATGTCACAGTTGTGTAGGACTTTGGTTCAGCCACGTTTCGAATATTGCATACAATTCTGGTCACCACATTACCAAAAAGATGTGGATGCTTTGGATAGGTTGCAGAGGAGGTTCACCTGGATGTTGCCTGGTATGGATGGTGCTAACTATGAAGAGGTTGAGTAGATTAGGAAAATTTTCATTCGGAGGACAGAGGTTGAGGGAGGATCTGATTGAGGTCCACAAAATCATGAGGAGTATTAACAGGGTGGATAGCAAGAAGCTTTTTCCCAGAGTGGAGGACTCAATTACGAGGGGTCATGAGTTCAAGGTGAGAGGGGAAAAGTTTAAGGGGGATAGGTGTGGAACGTTCTTTACACAGAGGGTGATGGAGGTGTAGGGGCAGGCACGATAGCATCATTTAAGATGTATCTAGACAGAATCATGAATGGGCAGGGAGCAGAGGGATACAGATCCTTAGAAAATAGGCAACAGGTTTAGATAGAGGATCTGGATCGGTGAAAGCTTGGAAGACCGAAGGGCTTGTTCCTGTGCTGTAATTTTCTTTGTTCTTTGTTTTGACTGTATTACTCTACTATTAGCCAAACTCCCATTGCTCTAAAACCTTATGAAAAGATTTTATAAAACCTTAATGAAAATTGAAGGTAAGAAAAAGATCATCTTATCAATCAAAAGTTTTTCTGTTCAAAACGTGACTTTTGTGTTTGTGATATCCCGAACTCTCACCATTGTGTGAGTTTGTGACATTACAAGCTCAAAAGTGACAATAGTGAGAGTTACCTGTAGACCTCGAGATAGCAGAATATATGTACATTAAGATCTGAGAAACATGTTGAAAAAACTGGATGAAGTTCTGGGGTGAGTACGATTTTCACTTAGCCTGGGAAGTAAATTAGAAAATTTCTTAAGTTTGTTCAGAACAAGTGGCTGGAACAATACACTATTGACCCAGAAAAGGAATACATCATTTTGTATTTAATAAATAGTCTGAGTTTGTCCATAATCTAATGGTGAGAGAATATCTATAAGCTGTATTATGATACAACTTAATGGTAGTTTTGTGAAGGGGAAGTGTGAGTTGCAAACTTTGGTTTCAAATATTCTCATGGCTGACTTTGTAGAGACGAGGCCATCAATAAGGGGCACTACATCTCAGGTGAGGGGAAAGGTTGAGAAGGAAGGTTCTTCATGGTAACCTCAGCTGATGTGAACATCGAATCCATGCTGTTGGCATCAAATAATATAAATACTGTGGCCACATGTGCCACTCAGAGGATTTTAATCACCTCCTGACTACTATCTAGCAGGTACAAGTCAGTATTGTGATAGAATACTTTCTATTTTTCAGGGTGAGTTTATTTCCAATAACACTCAAGATATTCAACATTATTGAAGACAAAGCAACCCTATCCATCAGCTTCAACTTGTATTTCCCCTACCACTGATGCACAGTGGCAGCAATGTGTACCAAAGACAAGATATTCTGCACAGCAACAATTTGTCAATGCTCTTTCAAACAGCATCACCCAAATTTTCAAGCGGCAAGATCCCTCATGGTTGGTTGGTCCAGAAGGTCAAATTGCATGGAATCCATGGTGAGTTGGCAAGTTGGAACCAAAATTAGTTGGCTTTGGCGTATTTTATTGCCTGGAGATCTGTAACCAGTGGTGATCCACAAGGGTCAGTGCTGGGACCTATGTAGTTTGTAATAAATGATTTGGATGAAATGTCAGTGGTCTTATTAGTAAGTTTGCAAATGACAAAAAAATTGTTGGAGTTGTGGGTAGTGAGGAAGGATATCAAAGGACATAGCAGGAAGGTGTGAGGTGAAATAGGAGGTCAAATGCAAGAGGAAAGTATACTGTAAATGGTCAGACCATTAGGAGCATTGCTATACAGAGGGATCTTTGGATGCAAGTCCATAGCTCCCTGAAAGTGGCAACAGAAATGGATAAAGTGGTAAATAGGGCATATAGCATGCTTTCCTTCATCGGTCAGGGTATTGAATATAAATATTGGCAAGTCATGTTGCAATCGTATAAGACTTTGCTCAGGCCATAGCTGGAGTACTGCGTGCAGCTCTGATCACCACATGATAGGAAGGATGTGCAGAAGCTGTAGAAGATGTTGCCTGGACTGGGGTGTATTAGGTTGGACAAACTTGGATAGTTTTCACTGGGGTGTTGAAGGCTGATCTAAGTATATAAAATAATGAGGGGCAGAAAGGATTAATTTAGAATTGTATCATGGTCGGCACAGACACGATGGGTCAAAGGGCCTGTTCCTGTGCTGTACTGTTTCATGTTCTATCTTCTAAATCCAGAGTCTCTACGACTGAGAAGGGCAGGGGCAGCAGAATTTCATTTAACCTGCAAATAAACTAACCATTTCAAAATCAACTGCTCAGCTTATAATGTCAATGTTACTGGTCCCATCCCATACAATAGCAGCAATCCTACCCTTCACAAATTACTCAGATTGATCAGATTTTTAAAATTTTAATTATTTTTTGTATTCGTTTTTTCTTCCTAATTTGTACTACATTATTATTTATTTTCACATTTAGTAATTAAGAAAATTCACTGAGTTGGACCATATAGGTGCCTGAATGATTTGGGCTATGGCGAAAAATCTGGGAGAATCATGTGAGAAGTCTTTTAAGCCCTTGTTGATGTTGGGAGCAATCCCTCATTACATTATTGAGCAGAGCTCCAGGCATCAAGACAAGATTCTTGCTAGGGAACAGTGGGATGACTATTGAGGGGAATTATAACTTGTTGTTGACCTCTTTAAATTATTGATCTTACCTCATTCATATGCAGATGCATTCTACCATCTGTCATGAGGAAGCTAGATGCCAAGAATTCCCAAAATGAAAGTCTAAGTGAACACTAGCCAACTCAGATTCACTTCATAACCTGTCAGTTCCAGCTCTGAATCTCCATCCAGGAAACCTGGCAACATTATTTCAGGGAGGTAAAAACAATGACTGCAAATGCTGGAAACCAGATTCTGGATTAGTGGTGCTGGAAGAGCACAGCAGTTCAGGCAGTATCCAAGGAACAGCGAAATCGACGTTTCAGGCAAAAGTCCTTCATCAGGAATAAAGGCAGAGAGCCTGAAGCGT
>NC_057711.1:89815077-89902235 GCF_004010195.1 Chiloscyllium plagiosum
TGGGGTCGGAGCCAGTACCTGGAGTGGGTGTGATGGTGGGGGGAATGGGGGTAGAGTCATGAGCAGGGGTAGTGTTCCCCTCGGGGTTCTGGGGGGTGGGGATAGTGACAGTGGGGTCTGTGGGGGGCATGTCAGCAGAATGCAGGTTAGTGGTGCTGGTGGGGGCGGAAGTGGTTGTGACCACGGCAGTAGGGGTGGCGGAAGTCACTGAGCGTGTGGCATCAGCGATGATGTGAGGGGCGGAAGTGGCTGTGGGAGTGGCCATGATGGGGGCAGAAGTGACATCATCAATCAGCGTGGGGGTGGCAGCTGCATCAGCCGCATGGCTAATGGCGTCTGAGTGTTTTCTGAGGCCAGGGGAGTCTTCTGGAATGTTTGAGGAGCGCTGGTTATGGAGGAGGGTAGATAAAAGTTTGTTGTACTTACAGTTTTTGATGTTTGAGATGGAATTGAAATACTGTTTGTATCTCCTTTTCCACCTATACACTCCACCCTCTCCTCCCTGACCTATCACCTTTCTCCCCACCCCCCCCCCCCTCTCGCTTACCTCTCCACACTTCAGGCTCTCTGCCTTTATTCCTGATGAAGGGCTTTTGCCCAAAATGTCGATTTCGCTGCTCCTTGGTTGCTGCCTGAACTGCTGTACTCTTCCAGCACCACTAATCCAGAACATTATTTCAGGGCATACTTCATATGCACCTCTATCCATGTTATCAGATACTTGCAAACCTCTGCACATCATTATGGCACATCTCCAAGGCACTTGAATCATGCAGCAGCCTGGCCAATCTGCACATCAGGACACATCACATGTCTCATTGCAATACTGTTGCAACGACAATTTGCTTGCATGGACAGGTACTCACTTCGCAGAGTGGACCAGACTACATCTCAGGGCTGCTCACCTGCTCTTTCACTCACCTTGAGCCTACCTTGATGCTAACAGAATCCCTGGCTTGCTTTTTGTGCTTTGTGCCCTCAACCAGAGCTACCATGCTCATAATACGTATATTTTGCCTTGACATTTTGTGCAGATACAACGTCAGGAAGCCTGTAGCTATTGTTAATCAAGTCAGGGAAGGTAGCCTTCAATCAGGGTGTCCTGGTACAATATGTCAAAGGCAGAATTCACTACTTGTCCAGGGGCTTGGGCATGATTAGTCAGTCTCTTGGGATAGTCAGTCAGGATTTTCTATTCAGCAGGGGAGAGGAGTTGCACTCCAGGCTCCTTGTCACATGTTTGCTCTCATTCTGCCCTATTGTGGGCTGTTGCTCCTGAATTGAGAGATAGGCAGGCCAAAGATATTGGCTGGATCCTCACGGAGAGAGGGAACCTTTAAAAATGTGAAACAGACTGTGATCAGGAAATTCCACTCCCTTTTCCAACAGTTGCAATCATTTCACAGGTAAATGAAAGGAATGTGCTCCTTCAGGAAATCTTGCCTCAGCTGAACCACTTAAACTCAGTGCAAAAAACAAATAGATCTGATTTTCACTCCACATTTGGCCGCAAACTATAATCTGTTTTCCACAACTTTATGATGAAAGTATAAATTCTTGTGAAGGTCAGAAAAGGTAAAATAGAACTGTTACATTGTCAAGATACTTAAATCTCATGGCCTTTAAAATTAGAAAAGAAAAATGCCTGTCTCTATTTGTTTAAAAAATTGTGCTTGTGATTTCATGTTGATAGTCCTCATCATTAACATATGTCCTCAATTTTAGTGAGCTCATTTAATATCATATTTCTTATAAAGCGATATTACTCTGATTTGAGTCAGGCCTTCACATCATTTGTATACTCTGCTGGCATTGTAATGGCACATGAGAGTTAGCATCTTCATTATAGATCAGTATAGTGTAAGAGAATCTAAATCTTCATTGATGTGTATCTGGAAATTCAGGCAAATGAATACTGATAACTCATTCAGAAAGTGATTGATGATCTTGGGTCTCCTGTGACACAGGATTATATGTTTTCTTCAAAGGTTGAAGGCTTGGGAAGAAAACAATTGGTGCAACTAAATGCAACGTGCAAAGAACAAAGAAAGAAAAAAGAAAATTTACAGCCCAGGAACAGGCTCTTCAGACCTCCAAGCCTGAGCCCGATCCAAATCTACTATCTAAACTGTCGCCCAATTCCTAAGCATCTGTATCCCTCTGCTCCCCACCTACTCATGCATCTGTCCAGACGCATCTTAAATGAATCTACCGTGCCTGCCTCTACCACCTCTGCTGGCAATGCATTCCAGACACCCACCACCATCCTCTGTGTAAAGTACTTGCTTCGTACTTTCCCTCACCCTGGGAAAAAGCTTATCTCTATCTAACCTGTCTATACCCTTCATGATTTTGTAAACCTTAATCAGGACCCCCTCAATCTCCTTTTGTCAATGAAAATAAACCTAACCTACTCAACCTCTCTTCATAGCTAGCACCTTCCATACCAGGCAACATACTTGTAAAGCTTCTCTGCACCCTCTCCAAAGCGTCCATATCCTTTTGGTAATGTGGCAACCAGAACTGTACACAGTATTCTAAATGCAGCCGAACCAAAGTCTTGTACAATTTTAACAAGACCTGCCAGCTTTTATACACAATACCACGTCCGATGAAGGCAAGCATACCATATGCCTTCTTGACCACTCTATCCACCTGTGCAACAAACTTCAGGGTACAATGGACCTGCACTCCCAGATCTCTCTCTGCTCATCAACTTTTCCCAAGGCTCCTCCTTGTACAGTATAATTCGCTCTAGAATAAGACTTGCCAAAGTACATCACCTCACATTTATCTGGATTGAAATCCATCTGCCACCTTTCCGCCCAACTCTCCAGTCTATCTGTATCCTCCTGTATTCTCTGACAGTCCCTTATGCTTTCTGCTACTCCACCAATCTTCGTGTCATCTGCAAACTTGTTGATCATACCAGCAGTGCCCTCTTCCAGATCATTTAAGTATATCACAAACAACAATGGCCCCAACATTGATTCCTGTGGAACACCACTGGTCACCTTTCTCCATTTTGAGAAACTCCTTTCAACTACTACTCTCTGTTTCCTGTTGCTCAACCAGTTCTTTATCCATCTAGCTAAAACACCCTGCACACCACGTGACTTCACTTTCTCCATAAGTTTACCATGGGGTAAAAAAACAGAGATGAGAAAATGAAATGTAGCATTTCATGTTTGAAATGTTACCAAAATACTTTCATAAAAATGCATTTATCTTTAAGACTGGAAGCATCGCAGAAGTAAATATAAGAAGGCAGGTTTACTCAGCCTTATAGAGGAAAATATGGCAGATGTCACTATGAAGTTTAAAGAGAGGGTCAGAGATCTAGTCTTTAGGGGCTGTCAGTTTCTCGTCATAAAACCTTAGAATAATCAAACTATACAGCTCAGAAAAAGTCATTTAGCCTATTGTGCTTGTTCTGGCTCTTTGAAATAGTTATTTAACTAGTCCCCATTGTCCGACTTTTTCATGATAGACATGTGATATTATCCCTTCTATTTGTATAGAGTTTCATCGATATTTAGTGACTTGGTTTATTTGCAAGTTATTCAGCTAGGAAAGCAGTGTTGCACATACATGGTACAATGATTCAACTTGTACATTGACTTTCAACGACAAGAAAAGTCCGTAGGAAACTTATTCTAGTTTGAACATTGTTTCCTGTGATTCACTTAAAGTTACAATTTCCAGGAAAATACTTTAGATGAGGATTTAGTGCATAGGATTAAAGTTTGTTTGACAGTTCAAAGATCTATCCTTATGGATGCAAATGTTTAGTGATACAAAGTATTAAGTACTCTACGTGAAGAGGAAATGAACAATGTTTGAAATCCACCCCACATACTTAATGCCTTATTAAACAATGTAGCAAATAGAACTTGATCAAAGATGTTTTTTTCATGGAGTATAGATATTTAGAACTTTGGGATGAATCTTATCAGAAATCAGTTGTATTATTTTCTCCCAATTTCATGGAGGGTTTCTCCCTGTGAGCTTACACTACCTTCTCAAACTCACCTCCTCAACTGTGCACCCACACCTCTACGGCACTCTGTTTGTCATACTCTCCCAGACAACATTGATGGATGTATTTGCTATGGTAGAGACTTCCTAGGATTCAGATACTATCATCTTCTTTAAAGTCAAATCATGCATCTGGTCAAATGATGGCAGTTCACAGCTGTCCTGCATAATTTCTTTAATTTATCTAAACATCTTGAGCAGAGGGTAATTGGCATTCCACTGTGCTGATAGGGATCTGGAAGTCGTGCTGGATAGAGATCGTAATTGGTCGCTATCCATGGAGCATGTCTTGAGATGTTGGTGGCTAAGGTTCAGAGGGACAAACAGTGAACTAGAGTCACCAGGTTAATGCTCTGACTTTCAGGTCAGAACTGTTACCATCTAGTTTGTATGTGGTGTCTGGAAAAAAAATATATACACATATATATATCAATTATTTCAATAAAAATAAGAAATAGATAAATATATTCAAACATTGCTTTGTATCCAGTCAAAGAAAAAGTTAATATGCATGCATCTGTCATATTTGGTCCTTAAAGGGTCCACTTTACTTCAGATTATCTTGGAAGTATAACGTACCTCACTGATCATCAGGTGAAGCTAGCTGTTTCATGTTGCTATAATTCCGTAGCAACACGAATGGTATTCACCACAAACAAAATGCTATTGTCAGGCCAAGTGCGTGTTATGCTTATCTCAAAAATGAATAATGTGCTATATGAATTTCAGAGCCAGTGTGATGCTAGGTATGTAGGTCACATGTCCCAATGAGTGACAAGTTTTACATGTTTGTAGCATGCAGAATACTGACCATACCCAAGCAAATTGTGTTTAGAAAACTCACAGGGGACTGTCCAAAATTAGATGTGAATCTAGGATTGGACATTATTTACTAAATAATCCTGGGTATGCTAATAACTATGTTGACAACCAATTTAGGATTATCAATTGTGGATTCAGTGTAGCACCTGAAATTACACACATCAATATGCGGGAGCCTGTTCTTTTCTGACAGAGAGAACATGCACGTAAACAATATCTGTTTCAAAACAACAAAACAGGTGAAAGTTGTTTTCAGGTTCATTTCACAGGGCAGTGCCTTGAACAATCAGAGTCAACTTTCTTGGTTCAAAGTTTAGCAAACATCCTCCAACTGTTGCATTCTCCAAAGCAATGCCTTTACAAATTATAGTGCATGTTCCAAATAATCAACAGTCTTCAGATATAGCATACAAAATTATTTGCCCTTTGCTTTGGTATTCTTCAGAACTAACTTGGGAAATGCAAATGTCTCTACAAAATGTCTTTTCTCAGCAATAATTTACCATCGAAATAAAACACTTATTCACAGCAAATTGGTTGAAGCTAGTAACAGTTAGAATAAATCTTTATAAAGACAAATTGGAAATACATTAATAATTATGCACGCAACTAAATAATTTGTACCCAGAGGAGAATTGTGGATGAATTCTTTTACAAATGAATACTCTGGTAAATTCTTTATAAAACGTCAACATGGGAGAACTCAGTAAGGCAGGCAACAGCATCCTTATGGAAGAGAAAGGTTCAAACAGGAGAATCTCAGTCACAGATTATTTATTAATTACCTTGAGGAGCCAGTGTGTGACTTAATTGAAGTTATATTGCTTAAATTTCTCAAACATGGCACTGGATTTCATGTGAGATTGTGTTAATTGAATTTTTGGTTTCAAACTTACAAACTTACAATCACTTTCAATCCCAATCAAATGGAAGTCCCAGGCCATGATGTTTCCCATGGGCTAAACTGCTGCATAATGGATGGTCAAAAAATAATGAACTGAATTTTAAAATTAAAATTTCAAGACATTAGGGATGATATTCCTGGGAATATGTCCAGCGAAGTTATTTGGGTGGAACTGAGAAATAAGAAAGGGATGATCACTTTATTGGGGTTGCACTATAGGCCTGAAAAATGTGTTGCTGGAAAAGCACAGCAGGTCAGGCAGCATCCAAGGAGCAGGAGAATCTCCTGCTCCTTGGATGCTGCTTGACCTACTGCGCTTTTTCAGCAACACATTTTTCAGCTCTGATCTCCAGCATCTGCAGTCCTCACTTTCTCCTAATTGCACTATAGACCCCCAATAGTCAGCAGGACATTGAGAAACAAATTTGTAATGAGATCTCAATTATCTGTAAGAACAATAGGATGGTTATGGTAGGGATTTTAACTTTCTAAATATAGACTGGGAAAGCCATAGTGTTAAGAATTTAGATGGAGAGGAGTTTGTAAAGTGTGTACAAGAAAATTTTCTGATTCAGTAGCTACAATGCACCTACATTGCACTATTATGCACCCACTAGAGAAAGTGCAAAACTTGACCTACTCTTGGGAAATAAGTCAGGGCAGGTGACTGAGGTGTCAGTAGAGGAGCACTTTGGGGCCAGCGACTATAATTCTATTAGTTTTAAAATAGTGATGGAAAAGGGTAGACCAGGTCTAAAAGTTAAAGTTCCAAATTGTTGGAAGGCAAAGAACTTGTATTAGGCAAGAACTTCCAAGAGTTGATTGGGGGCAGATATTCGCAGGTAAAGGGATGGCTGGAAAACAGAAAGCCTTCAAAATGAGATAATGAGAGTCCAGAGACAACATTTTCCTGTTAGGGTGAAAGGCAAGACTGGTAGGTGTAGGGAATTTTGGATGACTGGAGAAATTGAGGTTTGGTCAAGAAAAAGAAGGAATTGTATGTCAGGTATAGACAGGATAGATTAAGTGAATCCTTAGAGTACAAAGGCAGTAGAGGTATACTTAAGAGAGAAATCATGGCAAAAAAGGGACATGAGATGATTTTGGTAAATAGGGTTAGGGAGAATTCATATGGACTTTGCAAATACATTAAGGACAAAAGGATAACTAGGGAGAGAATAGGGCCCCTCAAAGATCAGCAAGGAAGTCTACATATGGAACCGCAGGAGGTGGGGGAAATGCTAAATAAGTATTTTGCATCAGTGTTTACTGTGGAGAAGGACATGGGACATATATAATGTAGGGAAATAGATGGTGACATCTCGAAAATTGTTCATATTACAGAGAAGCGGTGCCGGATGTCTTAAAACTCATAGAGGTGGGAAAATCCTCATGACATGATCAGGTGTACTCTAGAACTCTGGGAAGCAAGGAAAATGATTTCTGGGCCCCTTGCTGAGATATTTGTATCATCGACAGTCGCAGGTGAATGCCGGAAAACTGGACATGGTGCCACTATTTGAGGAAGGTGGTAAGGAAAAGCAAGGGAGCTATAGATTGGTGAGCCTGACATTGGTGGTGGGCAAGTTGTTTGAGGAATCCTGAGGGACAGGATTTACATGTATTTGAAAAGGCAAGGACTGATTGGGGATAGTCAACACAGTTTTGTGCATGGGAAATCATTTCTCAATAATTTGATTGAGTTTTTTGAAGAAGTAACAAAGAGGATTGATGAGGGCAGAGCAGTGGACGTGATCTATATGGACTTCAGTAAGGGTTCGACAAGGTTTCTCAAGATAGACTGGTTAACAAGGTTAGATCAGATGGAATACAGGGAGATCTAGCCTTGGATACAGAACTGGCTCAAAGGTAGAATATGAAGGGTGGTGTGGGGAGTTGCCTTTCAGACTGGAGGCATTTGACCAGTGGTGTGTAACAAGGATCGGTACTGGGTCCACTGCTTTTCATTATTTATATAAATGATTTGGATGTGAACATAAGAGGTATAGTTAGTAAGTTTGCAGATGACACCAAAATTGGAGATGTAATGGTGTAAAGGACAGTGAAGAAGGTTACTTCAGAGTCCAATGGGGTCTTGTTCAGATGGACCAATGGGCTGGGGAGTGGCAGTCGGAGTTTAATATTGATAAATGTGAGGTGCTGCATTTTAGAAGGGCAAATCAGGGCACGACTTATACACTGAATGGTTGCTGAATAAAGAGACCTTGGAGTGCAGTTTCATAGGACCTTGAAAGTGGAGTTGCAGGGTAGATAGAAGCATTTGGTATGCTTTCCCACTAGTTAGACCATTAAGTATATGAATTCGGAAGTCATGTTGGACGGCTGTACAGGAGATTGGTTAGGCAAAAGTGAGGACTGCAGATGCTGGAAACAAGAATTTCGATCAGAGTGGTGCTGGAAAAGCACAGCATGTCAGGCAGCATCCGGGACATTGGTTAGCCGACTATTGGAAAACTGTGTGCAATTCTGGTCTCCATCCTATAGGAATGATGTTATGAAACTTGAAAGGGTTCAAAGAAGATCGAAAAGGATGTTTCCAGGCTTGGAGGGTTTGAGCTCTAGAGGGAGGCTGGATAGGCTTGGATTATTTTCCCTGGAGTGTTGAAGGCTGAGGGGTGACCTTATAGAAGTTGATAAAATTATGAGTAGCATGGTTAGAATAAATAGACAAAGTCTTTTCCCTGAGATGGGGGAGTCCAGAACTAGAGGGCATAGGTTTAGGGTGAAAGGGGAAAGATATAAAAGAGACTTAAGGGGCAACTTTCTCACGCAGAGGGTGGTGTGGGTATGAAATGTGCTGCCAGAGGAAGTGGTGGAGACTAGTACAATTGCAACATTTAAAAGGCATCTGATGGGTATATGAATAGGAAGGGTTTAGAGGGATATGGCCCAGTGCTGGCAAGTGGGACTAGATTAGTTCAGGATGTCTGGTTGGTTCGAGATAGTTAGTAAGTTTACGTGCAGTACATCTTTATGATTCTATGGCTCTATGAATAGACATTTCAAGTTGACTTTTAAAAATGTATTTCTTCAGCTGAGTGTCAATGTAAGGCTTAGATAAAACAGAAGAACAATTTTATCAGTGCAGCGACACAACTTCATTACACCTACTTCCAAAAATGCTCCAAATGTTAAACAGGGTTTGTGTCAATAGCTTTACCTAATAATTATTAGGATGCTAAGTACTATTGCTCTTACATAATTGTTCAGACCATATATTTAACAGCTCAGAGACACAGAAAAATCTGCAATCAAACGTTCTGACCATATTTTCCAACCAAAAGATTGTATTTGCTCAAAACGAAAATTTGGTATATGTGTTTAAAGAACCAGATTATTAAAAAAAGACTGATAACAAAAGAGGGCACTGTCAGTAAACGCTACCACTTCAGTGACAAATCTCATTCGTTGGCAGCAACGAATTCTCTGAGTTAAGAGTTGTGAGTTCAAAATTCCACGCAAGAATTTTGAGCATGTAATTCAGGCTGGCATTCTTCTGAGCACTAGGAGTGCTGGACTGTTAGGAATGCAATCTTTCAACTCAGATATTAAACCGAGGTCTGTTCATTTTATGTATGGATATAAAAATTTCATGGTGATATTTGATGAAAAGCAAGCAGATTATGTCTAGTATTCTGATCAATGTGTGTCTCTCAACCAAGATCAATAAATGTATCCTTCCAATGCTTGATTGCTGTTTGTCACAGTTTGTTATACATGTATTGTCTGCTGTACTTTCTGCATAACAACAGTGTCAGCATTTCAAAAACAACTCATTGCTGGTAAAATACTTTCTGAAGTCTGTAGATTGTGGAAAACATGTATTAATTACAGATGATCATTTTCAGGCTTCAGCCAAAGCTGCTGTAAGATGGATGGGAGGCACCTTGGTCTGAATGTTTCTCGTCCTTTAGCAGTGTGGGCAATGCTGAGAATGGCAATCAATGGTAATGAATAGTTTGGGTCAGTGTTCATGATATGGATAAGGAAATCAAGGAGAAAATCTGTGATACAATTAAAGAAATTAGCATAGATAGAGAGGATATTCTAAGTATTCTGGTGAGTTTAAAAGTGGACAATTAGAGTCATAGATTCATAGAGTGTGAAAACATATCCTTTGGTCCAACTTGTCCATGTTGACCAGGTTTCCTAAACTGAACTAGTCCTGTGATTGTCCCATATCCCTCTAAACCTTTCCTATTCAAGTACCTGTCCAAATATTTTTTAAATGTTGTAATTGTACTCGCCTCTACAACATCCTCCAGCAGTTCATTCCATATATGGACCATCCTCTGTGTTAAAAGGTTGTCCCTCAGGACCCCTTTAAATCTTTCCCCTCTCACTTTAATCCTATGCCCTCTAGATTTGAACTCCCCTACCCTGGTGAAAAAACCTTGGCTATTTGCATTATCTCTGTATCTCCTGATTTGATAAGGTGACCTCTCAGTCTTCAGTGCTCCAGGGAAAAAGGTGCTAGCCTCTCCTTACAACTCCAGTATTGGTAGCATCCCTGTAAATCTTTCCTGCACCCTTTCCACTTTAGTAATATCCTTCCTATACAGGGTTAACCAGAATTGTATGCAGTATTCCAAAGGTGGCCTCACCACTGTCTTGTACAGCTTCAACATGATGTTCCAAATCCTATACTCAATGTCTCCAGGATCAGATGAAATGTATTCCAGGTTGTTGAGTGAAGCAACAGAGGAAATATCAGGATGTTTTCAAAAGATTTCAATTTTTCTCTAACCACAGATGAAATGTCTGAAGGCTGGAGGACAGCCAGTGGGGTACCATTATTCAAGAAGGGAACAAGGGATAAACCAGGAAACTGTAGGTTGGTCTGTCTAACCTCAGTGTTGGGGAAAATATTGGAAACAGTCTTGAAAGACAGAATTAATCTGAATTTGGAGAGGCAGGTGTCAATCAAGAACAGTCAGCATAGGTTTTTTAAGGGGGGGTCATGTCTGACCAATTTGCTTGAATTTTTCAAAACAGTAATCAGGTGTCCAGATGAGGTCAATGTTTTTGATTCAATCTGCTTGAATTTCAGCAAGGTTTTTGTTAAGGTTTTTTCTTGGGCGACTGATAGCCAAGGTTAGCACTCATGGGATCAAAGGAAATTTGACAAATTAGATCTGCAGTTGGCTGAGTGGCAATTGTTGACGGGTGTTTTTTTACGATTGGAAGTCTGCTTCCAGCAGGGTCCTGTAGGATCAGTGTTAGGGTCATTTCTGTTTGTGGTTTATAAAAGCGACTTATACTTCAATGTAGGAATGTTGATCAGGTTGGTAGATTATTCAAAAATTGATGGGTTGTAAATAGTGAGGACCAAAAGAGAATATAGGTGGGCTGGTCAGGTGGGCTAATGAGTAGCAAATGGAATTCAAACCAGATTAATGTGAGGTGATGCACTTGGGAAAGACAAACTAGCGTGGACATAATAAATGGTTGGACCCTGGAAAGTACTAAATATCAGGAGAAATTGATGGAGGGAATCAATGACCAAGGGCATTATTAAGGTGTGGGGCAGAAGGTTTAGAGGTGATGTGAGGACAAGCATTTTGACTCAGACAGTAGTGGGAATTTGGAACTCAATGCATGTAATGTTGATGGAGACGACAACCTTCATAACATTTAAGAAGTATTCAGATGTGCAATTGCAATGCTAAGGTATAGAAGGCTATGTGCAAAGTGCTGAAAAATGGGATTGGAATAATTAGATGGTTGTTTTTGACTGGCACAGATATGAAGGACCTAATAAAGTTAGTAAAATACAGAGAGAATTCAATCATGGCCAATAAGTTTCTCAATTCCATTCTCCCACTTTCTCTCCATAACCCTTGATCCTCTTGACAATCAAGAACCTATCTATCTCTGTCTTAAATATATTCAATGACCTGGTCTCCACAGCTTTCTGTGGCAGTGAATTCCATAGATTCACCAGTCTCTTGCTGAGGAAGTTTTTACCAGGGCCATAATGGAACTAACCAAAGGGTCTAGTTAAAGAGTTTTCAAATGCCTGGAACACTGCGCTTTGTAGTGTAACCCAGAAAAAGGTTTATGATGCCCTTCATTACTGGATGTAGCAAGTACGGAATGTCCTGGATGCAGACGAAATGGAGTATTGAAAGCAATCCTCTGAGGACATTGATCTGGTTGGATATCAAGAGGCCAGGATAGAGCTATGCCCTGTCAAGCTCAGGAGGCCAAGCAGAATTTCATTGAGACTGGTGCTGCGAGGAGGAATGAGTTGGTTCTAGACATCGTGTTACTTAAATTGTTACTTTTAACACATTGTGTTACTTCCTGTTGATTACATCACAGTATATGTGGACTTATTTATTTCTGCACTCTTTGAACTTATTGTTGATTTTTTCAACCCTATGATTATATGCATGGTGACTTCAGTACATCCTATTTATAAGAAGCTTAATCTTTATATGTCCCCTTATCATGGGACACAGCAGCAGTGACACAGGGCAGTGAAATGTCATGGCGCTGAGATTAAGTGACTTCTAAGAATTTGGCCAGCATGTGGAATCCAAATGTTGCATATTTCAGTCCCTCATGACAGACAGCACATTGAGAACAATCATGAAGCACCTCTTTTATTTCCTATCACTAGTTAGCCTTCAGAGATTCAGAGTTTAAAAAGATTGATAAATTATGAAACATTTGAGTGGTACAGTGGTCAGTGGTTAGTACTGCTACCTCACAGCACCAGGGACCTGAGTTTGATTCCAGCCTTGGATGACTGTTCAGTTTGCACATATTGCCCGAAGGATTCAATGATCTACCTGTCCTCATTAAATTTCTTCTTCCTTTTCCTCACACTATATCTAAGTGCAGTCCTGTTTTCACGGAGGGAACTTGGTCTGAAGTTGACTCTGTTGGTCTGGAAAATTTGGTTGGTCATCTGCCCTGGGCCAGTCCCATTGAGAGTGTCCTGCCAAGATGCAACTTCACCCTCTGTTTGGACCGCTGCAGTCTCTGGAATCTGGATAGTGGAAGGGTCAAGCACCTCTGGAGCATCTTGAGAGGAAGCTTTTAGGGGCCTGAGTGTGGCTTCTCCTCGGTGTGGGTTTCAATCTCTTCTTGAGAGGAAGAGGCACCTGGACTGAGGTTAAGGTCCTTGTCTCTCAACTTGCCATTAGGTTTAAGTACCTGTGGCTTGAACAATGGAGTGCAGGTCTGTGTGCATACCCAGAAGACAGAGTGCCATGTCGGCATGTACACATACACAAATAGGAACCTGATAACCTTATTGGACATCCTCATCCTTCGATCCAGATTACGAAATGTCTCTGAGGGTTGGGGGGCTTCCTCTCATACTTAGAAATCAAACTCTGTGTGGGTAGCACAGCTCTCATTCTTGTTACAGTTTGTTGGGTCCCACAAGTGCCTGTATATGAACAGGAGGAACTAATTATGAAAAATACCTAAATGCTTGTTTAGGATAAGGATGAATTAGCACTGATGTTAATGAAAGAGCAGAGCAGTGCAATAGAATGATGCTTCCCCAGTTTGTTGTTCCCCAGTCTTGGCCTTCCAACATGACCAATCATCTTTTTCTCCAGCCTATGCCAGCATTTTCCCTCACGTGGGGTGAAGACTCTAATATCTGTCACCCCTACCACACTGTCAGCCCAGTTGTGAGAAATAGCTTTCCTGCAAAGTGACATAAAGAGGGGCTTGAGTATTGTTGTGATCCCAGCTAATGATATTACTGGACAAGTGAGATCCCAGACAGACATTTACTTGATAGATAACAGTTTGTTTTTTTTTATTTTAAAAAGGTGGTCTTTCACTGAAGTACAAAACATGCAATGCTACAGATTCAGTTTAAACAATTAAATTATTCAAATGAAATAGAATAAATCAAACTATTTACATGTGTTGAGACTCATAATTAAAATGTAATGGCTACTTAGACCTTAGAGAGGATTTAGCAGACTGTGGATGGACTGAGAATTCCAAATAGTGCTTTATTTATCAATGAAATTGTGCTGAGTTATTCCTTTTGGCAGTCATTGCCAGTATTTTTGCTTTTTGTTTGTGTGAGATCTAATGTCGTAATAAACACCATCGTGATCTCAAGCAACCTCAAATACATCTAACTTCTGTTCAGTTTTGATAAACATCATGTTACCATAATTAGCAAGATAGTCCAGATGCAGATATCTTTTTTTGACCCCTCAATGATTTTCTCACTGTTTTCATGTACTTCAGGCACTGGTAATCAGAAAAATCAATATAAGACCATCTGTGAATCATAGTCATTAAAAGTACAGGAAGTGATGCCTTCAATTTACTTTCCGTATATCTTCTATCCCCTTCTTTTCATTGTATATGAGTAAGGAATTGATCACTGAGAAATCTATGTTTCCAGTGCAAAGTAATATTTTGAGTAGGGCTGAGTAAAAGTAAGGGTAAAAGTGCTTAATAAAACCTCTAAAACACAAAACGTAAGCCAGAAAAGCAATCTCAACCATTTGAAATCGCACTCAAAATGTTGGCATTCATCTGAGGGATACCTTTCTGCAGCTTATACCACCATTTATACTTTGGAATGATTATGTGCAGCAAGGGTGGGGAACATTGATTAGAGGGGTTACCATGTTCCCTTCACCCATTTCCACGAGACAGGCTGTCTACAGGCCTGATTAGAGGAAGTCTGATTTTTATTTTAGAATAATAATTCATGTGCTGATTTGTTGTGGTGAATTTGAGTAAGTCATCTCTGAGAACCCATTTTGCTTTGTTATCCATCATAAAATGATGGAAATTCTGACAAATTTCAAATTTAAAGATCACAAACTGAGTGAAAGCACAGGTGACTTGTTCTGGGGAATGGCATTATATATATTTAATTCCATGACATTTTAATTGAGTTGTGTAACTTTCCTTTGGGAGCAATTTTGTGTGCAATCAGTTACATAAAACAAATTCTTCATTTAGCTGATTTGTTTAATTGGAGTTTATATTTAGCCCACAGAATGTTTTATCTGTCTCTGAACACTCCACTGAAACAAAAATACATGGACACCCATAGGCTAGACAAGAACACTATCCACCTTGTTGCCTCCAAATTGCAGATGTACTAACTCACTGAAACTAATTCAGTTTTCAGCAGATAACCACACAGACATGCTACCCAAGAAAACTTGCTGCAAACTTATTCTGAAAAGGAAACCTGACTGATTTTCACATCTATTGTCTCTAATGCAGGGTTGGTTAGGCCAAATTTAGGAGCTCTTTCTCAAACTCAGGAGAAATAAAATAGAAAATCAATTTAGAGCTTTCTTAGGTTAAAGGACTTATTCCATTACATAAACATTTACAAAACACCCTACTCAATCGATTTTTCTCAGCTTCACAGTCAAGTGGGGGAGTAACTACTGTTGTAGTGGAAGTGTGACAGCCACTTTACATACAGTACAATCCCACATTCAAAATGGAGACATTGGATTGGATATTAGTTTTAAGATTGAAGTTTGAAAACCTAGGGTTTCAGATTTATCAAAGATTCTGCAGGATCTGATCAATATTTTTCACATCTGTTCCCTGGCCACTGCCAACTGGATTGCACGTTTTGGCTGCCTCTTGAATGGGTAGATCTTTATTACCAGGTCACAGCTGGGGATTGGAAAGGAGGGAAGGAGAATCAGGGAAATCAAAACAAAGGAAGATTGGGGCTATGGAATCAGGAAACATTGAGTTGATTTGGGTCAAGAAAATTGAACATCGAGAGGCAGATGTATGGTCTTGAGGAACTAGTAAGAAATGTCTGACCACAGGGGTGAAAGGTGCAAGGGCCTGGGTACTGAAGCTGGCCTGATGAGTGAAAAGGCCTTAACTCCTGGATCTGGTGGTCTGCATTCTCTTTCCTGCTGGCTTTCTGAAGTCCCAAAATACTTGGCTGCAAATTTGTAATCATTAATAATGAAACTTTTTATAATATTCAAAAGATCATCCTACGACTGAGCTGGTTTTGCCTGATCCTTCTTCTATTTTCTTAAAACTGGAGGCTTGGCCATTGGGATTCCATTTTTAAAAACAAATTCTAACATATAATCCAACCCAATTCCACTTGTTTTAGGGGATGGTTAAAATTCCTGCAAACAGCAGATAATCTGCATCAATAATATAATGTAGCAACTCATTAATCCATGAAAGAACATTCAAACTAGTTTCACAATGTTGTTCTTACTCAATCCATTGTACTGTTTCTTGATAATTGCATGTCAACGTATCATGATAGTTTGAAGTTGAATCAGACATCAGATCAGCCAGAATCCAGCTTCTACTAAATAATAGGAAGAAGTTGAATGGTGGATGCTGATTTAAAATGGACTGTGAGTCTCATTTCTAGTATGGGAGGGTAGTCAGCACTGTGGGATTGTACCTCCTCTGGCAGAAACTCACTTTAAGAGAACAGAGCAGTGAGGAAAACATTCAATGTGCAGCTGTTGTTTAACTTGCATGATAAGCTTAACTCCATGTAATTCAGTAAGTGCTATATAACAAGGGATAAGGAGAATAAATAGGCTGTATTGTGCATGACTAAAGGTCACTTGTTTATATAATGGTTACTGGAATTAACTTGACACACATCTTAAGAGGATTAGTCTGTCCTGTCAGACCTAAAAATATCAACTATAAGCAGATAGTGAACGCATTTTAGGCCGTTCAGTTCACTAACAAAGGCTAATCCTTAAGATTGTTCCCTATTCAAAGATGTAGTTTATATTCATAAAAATTAGCCAAATCAGTAGGAATAAAATGAGACTAGGCAGTTCCACTAGCTCAGTTGGTAAAAGTCTTATTCAGTGTGGATACTAACCAAAAATAGGTCAACTACTGATCCTTGATGGGTGCTAACAAAAAAAAACCACAACCGCTCGCAGTTCTTTAAAGAAATATTTATATAATGCTTTTTATTACCACCAGGTATCTCAAAGCACTTAACTACCAAAGAAGACTTTTCAAACCTAGATACTAATAAGTTGTAACATAGAAAAGTTCCTGCTTCTGAACTTTATCAAATTATTCCAGTTGAGACAATGCAAATATATAGATATGAGATTGAGGCAAGAATGGGCAGACTGTGATGTCTGTAGTCAAACAGACTGACAACAGTCACTATCCAGATAGCACCTGTAAAAGAAAGTCATATGGTTAGGACACTGGACTGTGCCTGTGAACCAAATTTGTGCCATTGTCTTCTGAAGGGGAGGGTTATCATTTTGGGTGATTTCAGTATTGTTTATGTGTTTTATGGATTGAATTTTGGAATTGGAACTTCCAGAAATGTAAATTTTCCATGATGGTTTTTTAACAGGAACCTGTTGTAGTGAAGTAACATAATTAGTAGCAGCTACCTCCCATTATACAAGTTCAACCTGGAGATGGTGGAAACTTTTGAATGGAAAAATTGCATTAAATGGCATTTACTAGACAGTTAAGGAAAGTGCATTCATACATGTTCAGTGTCATACATGTTCAGTATCAACTTATACATTCTTCCAACCTACACTGAAAGCTGTAAGTAGGAGGAGAAGAGATTCCTGATCAGTCATATAATGGAAAGAAAATTGAAGCCTCAATCATTGCTGTTCATAACTCCATACTACAACACACATATAAATATGCGTGTTACTACAAAACTCAGACTCCTTGGAGATTGTCAGTATGGATCAAATTGGTGCCAACAGCATGAGGTTTCAAACTTGTTTCATTTGAGGTCGATACTGGACCTGCCTCCATGTTTTTTGAGGATGTTAATAATTAATAAATGGGAGTCAATCGACGTACTCTATGTGAATTTTCAGAAGGCCTTTGAGAAGGTCACTGACAGGAGACTAGTTAGCAAATGGGCGGCACGGTGGCACAGTGGTTAGCACTGCTGCCTCACAGCGCCTGAGACCCGGGTTCATTTCCCACCTCAGGCGACTGACTGTGTGGAGTTTGCACGTTCTCCCCGTGTCTGCGTGGGTTTCCTCCGGGTGCTCCGGTTTCCTCCCACAGTCCAAAAGATGTGCAGGGCCAGGTGAATTGGCCATGCTAAATTGCCCGTAGTGTTAGGTAAGGGGTAAATGTAGGGGTATGGGTGGGTTTCGCTTCAGCGGGTCGGTGTGGACTTGTTGGGCCGAAGGGCCTGTTTCTACACTGTAATGTAATCTAATCTAATCTAATCAAATTAAAACACATGGTATAGGAGGTAATGCACTGGCATGAATTAAGGATTAGCTAACAGGCAGAAAATAGAGATTAGGAATAAACTTCTGAAGGCTGTGACTAGTGGGACAGACCACAGGATCAGTACTTGGGCCCCAGCTGTTCACAATACATATCAATACTTTGGAAGTAGAAACTAAATGTAATATTTCCAAATTTGCAGATAATACAAAATAAAAATAAAGAATAGTTCAGCATAGGAACAGGTCCTTCAGCCCACCAAGATATGCTGTCTTTCTAAACTATGCAGTCTATATCCCTCTGTACCATGCCTGTTTATATATCTATCAAGATGCCTCTTAAATCTTGCCATTGCATCTGCTTCCACTATCTCCCCTGACTGTACATTCCAGGCACTTACCACCCTTTGCGTAAAAAACCTGCCCCTCACATATCCACTAAATTTACCGTCTTTTATCTTAAACTTATGTCCCCTCGTAACTCACATTTCTATCCTGAGAATAAAGACTTTAACTATCCACTTTACCTGTGCTTCTCATAATCTTTGTAAACTGCCAGAAGGTTGCTCCTCATCCTTCGACATTCAAGTGAAAACAAATCAAGTTTGTCCAATTTCTCCTTTCAGCTAATAACCTCCAAACCAGGTAACATCCTGGTAAACCATCTTGTGCCCTCTCCAAAGCCTCCAAGTCTTTTTTGTAATGTGACCAAAACTGTACACAATATTCCAAAACGTGGCATAACTAAAGTTCTACACAAACGCAACATGTGTTGCTGATTTTTATACTTTATGTCCTGACTGATGAAGGCAAGCATGCCATGTGCCTTCTTGACCATATGACCAGTACAAGATAGCAGACGATGACATATCCCTCCCAGATAATCTCAATGCCTCCTATGCTCACTTTGAGCAGAATTTTGGGGGGGAGGTAACACCTATTCCGACAAGTCCTGACAAATCTATCCCAACAGTCACTGCATCAGAGGTCAGATCAATTTTCCTTCATGTGAATCAAAGGAACACAATGGGACCAGATGGAGTACCAGGCCGTGCACTCAGAGCATGTGCAGATCAACTGGCAGAGGTCTTCTCGGACATTTTCAACCTCTCCCTGCAGCAGGCCATATTCCCTGCCTGTTTCAAGAGGGCCAACATCATCCCTGTGCCTAAGAAGGCTCATGGAACATGTCTCAATGACTACCGCCCAGTGGCCCTAACTTCGTTGGTCATGAAGTGCTTTGAAAGGCTGGTCATGGTATTAATCAACTCCAGCCTCCCCAATATTCTTGACCCACTCCAATTTGCCTTTCAGACTAACAGATCCACGTCAGATACCATATCACTTGCCCTTCGCTCCTCCCTAGGACATCTTGACACCAAGAACAGCAAGTAAGAATCCTACTTATTTACTACAATTCAGCCTTCAACACTATTATCCCCTCAAGACTTGATTACTAAACTTAGTGATCTCGGACTAAGCTCCACTCTTTGCAACTGGATATGCAGTTTTCTGACCCACAGGCCACAATCACTGAAGATTTCATCCTCACTAACACTCAACACTGGAGCCCCCAGGAATGCGTACTCAGCCCCCTACTGTACTCAATGTATATCCATGACTGTGTCGTCAAGTGCCAGACTAATGCCATTTACAAGTTCGCTGATGACACCGTGGGCGGCACGGTGGCACAGTGGTTAGCACTGCTGCTTCACAGCGCCGGAGACCCGGGTTCAATTCCCGCAAACTGTGTGGAGTTTGCACGTTCTCCCCGTGTCTGCGTGGGTTTCCTCCGGGTGCTCCGGTTTCCTCCCACAGTCCAAAGATGTGCAGGTCAGGTGAATTGGCCATGCTAAATTGCCCGTAGTGTTAGGTAAGGGGTAATGTATGGGTGGGTTTCGCTTCGGCGGGTCGGTGTGCACTTGTTGGGCCGAAGGGCCTGTTTCCACACTGTAATGTAATCTAATCTAATCTAAAAATAGTCAGTTGAATCTCAGATAGCAATGAAACAGACTACAGATAGAAGGTGGAAGATCTGGAAAAATGGTGCACTGAGAACAACCTAGCTCTCAATGCTAGCAAAACCTAGGAACTTATTATTGACTTTTGGCCGGATGTTACTCATGCCCTCCTACACCTTAACAGCACAGAGGTGGAATGAATGGAGAGTGTCGAGCTCCTGGGAGTGGTCATCCACAACAAGCTTTCTTGGACTCTTCGTGTGGACGCACTGGTTACAAAGGCCCAACAACGTCTCTTCTTAAGTCAGCTGATGAAATTTGGCATGATGGTGAAAACTCTTGCCAATTTTTATAGGTGCGCCATTGAGAGCATTCTGTCTGGATGTATCAGTACCTGGCATGACAACTGCACCATCCAAGATTGGAGACGGTTACAGGGAATGGTGCACTCGCCCGGACAAAGGCCAACTTCCCATCTATAGAATCAATCTACCAGGCCTGCTGTCAAGGAAAGGCCACCGCATTCTTAAAGATCCATCCCACCCTAGCAATGCTTTTCTACAACCTCTACCATTGGGGAGAAGGTGGAGAAGCCTGAACACATGCACCAGCGGGTTTTGTAATGGTTTCTACCCTACTGTTGTTAGAATACTGAATGGACTCACAAACTCTTAACATCTGCCTGTACCTGTGTTTTTGTTTTTGCCGCTGTTGCCTATTATTTGCTATCTATGCGACTTAACTCTGTGATCTGCCGGTATTGCTCATAAGACAAAGCTTTTCACTGTGCCTCGGTACATGTGACAATAAATTCAATTCAATTCAATTTTATTTTGTTCAGTTCAATTCAATTCATTGTTTAATTATGTTGCCACTTTCAGAGAAATGTGGACTGTGTGCCAAGATCCCTCTACATGTTGATGCTACTGAGGATTCTGCCATTTGATGAATATTTCCCTCCTGTATCAGATCTTCCAAAATGCATCACTTTGCCTTTATCTGGATTAAATTCCATCTGCCATTTCTCTGCCCAATTCTCCAGCCTATCTATAACCTGCCAGATCCTTTGGCAATCCCCCACACTATCCCTTTCCCTAGTTGTTTCTTATGGATATATAAAACACTTTGGGATTTTCCTTAATCCTTTTTTACCAAAGACAATTTAGGACCTCTTTTAGCCTTCCTAATTTCATGTTTGAGTTCTTCCCTGCTATCTTTGTATCCTTCAAGGGCTCTTCCTGTCTTCAGATTCCTAAACCTTATGCATGCCTCCCCTTTCTTTTTGACTAAACTCTTAATTTCTCTGGTCATCCAAGATTTCCGAATCTTGCTATCATTATCATTCATTTTCACAGGAACATGTTGGTCCTGAACTCTAATCCACTGACCTTTAAAAGATTCCCACATGCCAGATGTAGATTTACAGTTGCCCCCGTCTCCATTCCTCAGTTCCTGTCCAATATAATGGTAATTAGCCTTCCCACAACTTAGTACCGGAGGACAACTCTTATCTTATCTATACGAAAATTAAAACTTTCAGAATTATGGTCACTGTTCCAGAATGGCACCTCATGGAAACTTTATTACCAGATTGGGTTCATTCTCCAATGACAGGTCTAGTAAGGCCCAATTCTATAGTTGGACTATTTGGAGATTGCTTTAAAAAAACGCCCTGGTCAAACCCAACAAATTCTCTCCCCAACCAAGCCCCTGTCATTAAGTGATTCTAGTCAGTAAGGGGAAGTTCAAATCAGCCATCACAACAATCCTGTTGTGTTCACATTTTTTCATAATTTGTGTACATATCTGTTCATCTATCAGTTGATGACAATTGGAGGCCTGTAGTACATACCCGTCAAAGTCATTGCACCCTTCCAGTTCCTGAGCCGTACCCAAATGCCCTCACTGGATGAGCCCTCCAAGCCCTAAGTATAGCTGTGATATTTTGTCTAAGCAGTAACTTATCTCCCCCATCTCTTTTACATCCCTTTCAATCTTGTCTGAAACATCTAAATCCAGGAAAGTTAAGCTGCCAGTCTTGTCCCTGTCTGAACCGAATCTCTCTCATACTTGTAACATCATACTTATTTTACTCATTCAAACTCTAAGTTCATCTGCCTTACCTGTTAAATTCCTCCTGTTCAAACAAATATACTTCAAACCATCATTCCTGCTATGTTCTATCTATTTTATGCCTATCTATTCTTACTGGCCTTAGTCTCTAACTTCTCCTTGATCATTTCACTTGCTGATCTACTGCTCTGGTTCCTGCCCTCTGGCCACACTCGTTTAAACCCTCCTGAGTGCACTAGCAAAAATCCCTGGCAAGATATTGGTGCTGCTTCAGTTTAGGTACAATCCATCCTTCTTGTACAGGTCCTACCTGCCCTGGAAGACATCCCAATAATCCACATACCTGAAGCCCTCCTTCCTCAATCATCCCTGTAGCCATACATTTAACTGTACTATCTTCCTCTCCCGAGCCTCACTGGAAAGCACAGGAAGTAATCACATGTGGCACAGGAAATAATCCCTGGCAATCTTGCTTTTCAACTTCCTACCTAACTCCCTGAACTCCCTTTGCAGTCTGTTTTTCTGCTTATTTCTTTAGTGACAATATAGACTACAATCTTTGGTTTCTTACTCTCCCCCTTCAGAATATCTTGCTCCCGCTGAGAGACATCTTTGACCCTGGCACCAGGGAGACAATACATCATTCTGGAGACTTGCTTGTGGCCACAGACACACCAATATGGTGTTCCTGACTATCACTACTGCTAGCCTACTCTTCGACCCTTCCTGCTGTACATCAGTGATGCCACTGATTTGGCTGCTGCTACTAATTTCCCTTGAAAGGCCACCCACACATCCCCAAAAGTATCCAAAGCAGTATATCTGTTTGAGAGGTGAATGGCCACAGGGAACTCCTGCATGGCCTACTTATGCTTGCTTATTTTCCTGGTGGTTTTCCAAAGCTTTTCTTTCTGTGTAGCCGTTACTAATAGTGTGACTAGCTATTCAGTGTGACTGAATGTGTTATCCATGACATTCTCAGCTTCATGGATGCTCCATTGTGAGTCCATCTGCAGCTCCAGGCACTCCATCTCACAAATCAGGAGCACACATCCAGCACAAATAGTCACCATGGGCATTGGATGTGTTCCTGATTTCTCACACATTGCAGGAGGAGCATTACGTGGGGCTGAGTTCTCTTGCCGTTTCAAACTTTATTGACTAAATCAACCTTATCAACTCCAGCCAATAATCCAAAAACTGATTACAAAACTTAATCCCTGAGTCACCAATCTCAGACCTCTCACTCCTGTTCTCAATTCCGCTAAGACTACAACACAAAAAGTAAGTATGTTATCTCTCTGCAGACACTACTCACATAGTCTGCAAACCTGGTTCAGAGTAGCCAAGCCTATGTTACTTGTTGAGTTATAATGTCATTCCCTGAGCTCCACACTTAGATTCAGCTCCATGTTTGCTTTGACTGACCCCAGGCTTGAAGGTTAAAGGGCCTGTTCCTTTTCCCATGTTTCTATGCCATGCCATGGTCAGGATCATGGCACAGTGAGTCTCATTTATCTTCAGGCAGGGAACTGAGAAAGAAGAATTTTTAAAATGTTTTTATAAAAAGCTGTTCATCTTACTTTCCAAGCACTAGAGAGAGTGGCATGGTGGTACAGTGGTTAGCACTGCTGCCTCACAGTGCCAGGAACCCAGGTCTGATTCCAGCCTTTGGTGACTGTTAGTGTGGAGTTTGCATGTTCTCCCTGTTTCTGCTGGATATTCTGGTTTCCTCCCACAGTCCAAAGACTAGGTTGGGGATAGATTTGCCATACTAAATTGTCCAGTAGTGGCCAGGGACATGCGGGCTGAGTGGATTTGCCTCGGTAAATGTGGGTTACGAGGATGTGATAGTCTGGATGGGATGCTCATCAGAGGGTCAGTGCAGACTCAACAGGCTGAATGGCCTCTCTCTGCACTGTAGGAATTCTAATTTACAAATGGATTTTTAAGGATGGCCAAAATTTCTCTCAAATTGCTCTTGAGAAATTGGTTTGGAGCCGCCTTCTTGAATCGAACAAAATGGCTTGTTTTTTTGATTTCAGAAAGAAGAGTCAACTTCAGTGGGTCTGCAGTCACATGTAGATCACTGATTTCCACCCAAGGACATTAATTAACTCATGAATTTAATAATAATCCGATCAATCTATTGCTTTTGTTTTCATCTCTATTTAATTATATTGAAATCCCTTAGCATCAACAACTAAAGTTGAAATTATATCCTCATGGTTATCAGTCTAGACTGCAGGATTCTTAATCAAATAGGATAACAATAATGCTATAGGACCCCTCAATTTAGTTCTGGAGAATCCTGAGTAAATTGTTTTAATTACTTCAGAGAAAGGAAAGCTAGCAATAATGTCTATTTTATCCTGGCATTAACAAATCGGGAAGTTTCACCATCAAGTAGGACAGATTCCGAAGGGCAAGGTGCAGCATAAGAAAGATATTAAATAAACAGAATTAAATGAATGACGTGGAGGGATTTCTTTATCTCTGAAAGCCTCGTCATCTTTTTTGTACTAGGTTAAAACAGTCATCTGTTATTGCACTAGATTTCACTGCCTCCTATTCAAGCACAAAACCTGCTAGAATCTATATTAAAGCTTGAAAATGTCTTACTGGCATAAATGACAATAACATCATACATAATTATTCAGATTAACTGGATGCTGCATAATAAAGAAAGTTATGATAGCTGGCAGAAATGTGAATTAAGGCATTTAAAATCAAAAATGAAATCACATGTAAATCTCTTCAATGTTTAACAATTATCAAGGGCTGCAGTGAGTTTAAAAAATAATTGACATAATTCCAGCTGGGATGACCCAACTTGCAAGGTGACACCACTTTTACCTCGTAAACAGTGCTGCCAATTTACGTGTGCTAATTTAACATGTGCTTGCATGAATGACCTTTTCATTCATTTTCTGAATCAGCTTTTTTATTATAAATGCAAAAAGGGAGTCTATTACCTTGCTAGACTAATTAATCTATGTGTATATGCTTTTCAGTTAATCCAGTGCTGTTGCTCGCCTTCTTGCCTTGTCTGCAGCTGCAGACAAAACACTTCTCACTTCCTGGAACAAAAAGCTTTCTTTCAGAGTGCTTTTATTTGTTTGTGATGTTAAATGTTGTCCTTCATTCTGCTGAAATGGCAAAGATATCCTTGCATTTTCCATTTTTCACCTGTTTTCTTTCAAAAGTCCTTATTATCTTTCTGGCAGAGTAAACAGCCAAAACACTTTCTGTACTGAATAAATTGGGCATACACTTTAAAGAAATAGAGTATGTCAACTCCAGGTGCCAGGGTATGTGCTCAAAATGGGAATGCGATAAATCATTTTTATTCAGTCTATTTTTGGATGCAATGTGCAAACCACAGATCTTATGAGCGGCACATGCACTTGTAAATTGTAATACATGTGTCACAAGATTATGTTTTCAAAAATTAATTGTTGTCTTCATAAGCTTTTTGGGCTGTATCATTTGATATGTTTTTTTTTATATCACAGCAGTCTTCTTTGCTTTATGAAGCCACAATATGATCTGGACACATTTATTTTGCATCAAGGTGTGATATAGTAAATAGTTCTGTATTCTATCAAAAGTCAATGGGACATCATTGCTGTAAGTTTGCTGTCAGATAACTTACGGGTTCAAACAATACAGTCAAGGAAATGAAAATGATAGTTATTGGGAATAGAAAAAGAAATTGCTGCCTGAACTGCTGTGCTTTTCCAGCACACTCTACTCCAGAATCTGGTTTCCAGCATCTGCAGTCATTGTTTTTACCTAATACAAAAAGAAAGTGCCACAGTGCGATGGATTAGCAGAAATAGACAGGAACAACATAAAAGTGGTATAGAAAGCATTACATTAGTGGTTGAGCAGCTTCCATGAGAAATGTGGCATGGAGGTTGGCAGTTACACAATGAACATTGTTTGAGTTTGCTGCTCAGATGAAGACATTTAGGAAACTTACTGAATGAAGGTTATTCAAACATGCAGACAAGGAGGACTCAGTTACAGCCCTGGTCTGTGCTGAGTTAGGTTATCTCAACCAGTCCAGTGGTGGGATGTTGTAATTGATTTCTGGTTCTGATTGATAATTTCTGCATCTGCATGGAAAGTAAATGTGCAAACGCTGTGTTTGTCATGCCTTATAAACTATAATTACTTAGAGAGGAGTATAGCATAAGATTCAATTTTTTAAAGGAATTGTTTGAAGAGTGGAGACTGAAAAGGAGACTGAAACAATTCCCCAAACAGCATGAATAAAATCACTTTCCAGAATAGCTAAATATTTATCTCATTTTGAGACCTCCTTTGCAATAGGAGAAAGGATTAGGAGCAGGTCATTCAACCTCTCAAAATTTTTTTCACACTTCAGTTAGATTATCGTTGACCTATAGTTTAGCTCCATCTACCCACTTTGGTTCTGTAACCATAAACACTCTTGCTTATCAAAAATCTAACAATCTCAATTCTGAAATTTTTGAATGACTCAGTCTCAACAGGCTTTTTGAATCAAACGTTCGGATTACCACTACCCAATATATGAAAAAGCTTGAACAGAATAACTCTAATTCTAATGTTATATCCTTTTGTTCTGGAACCTAAGTTTATTTTTTGTATAGAACCCATCCAATTCTTTAATCCCCTCAGCTCTTAATTGAACTACCTCTAGCATGTCACATTGTCCACTTAACATTTCACCCTTAGAGCTGGAGACATAGTGCTTGTTTCATGCAAGACAACATAAGAGATCCATTGTTAGGATAAAGTCCACTGAGAAGTGACACATTTAATTATGCTTGGTTTTGTTTTTAGGTGTTTCAAAGATGTAATCACAAATGTGTTCCATGTCTTGTTTTCCTTGAATTTCTCCCCTTCTTGAGTATTGACCTTTGTACAAGGATTTTTCTATATTTACCAGGAATTTCAGTAATTGTCTTAAACTGTGAAGCTTCATGTGCTAAACAATAAGTATCGGCAGGCTGCCAAAAATGATAGGGTGGGGCAAAGAGAGGAGCAAGTCATAATTGAGTGTGGTGATGCCCTTGTCCATTATCCATATACAACAGCAGTCACCAGATAGTGGCCAGGAATGTAAAGCATTGCTGATACTTTAACTCCTCTTGGGGAAAAAAATCAAGACCATCTTGCATGTTAGATCCATCCTAACTCTGATTAGGTAACCCAGCAGAAATTTTAGGATTATTACCTCACCTCTCACAGGATTAGTTTGCTCACCTTCTGACACTATATGCCATCATGTGGGGCATTTATTCTCTTAGGCACCATCAGGAAAGTAACAAGTTGTATTTTTGCTGTTTTTCAATAAATTATCCTGGAGTATTTCATTGTTCCATCTGGGCGTTCTTTTGAAAGTGATATTTCTCATTACGTTTGTTTATTCTGGGAAACTTCAAAAGTGAACTACTCTTGACCTCCTCTGTTTACTTGTAGAAGTACATGACATGTTGTCATGTGGAAAATGTCCAAAAAGAGCTAACAACAACAGCAGCAACAGCAGCAAATCTAAAATGATTGGCATGCTATGCAGATAGTTTTGGCTTTAACACAATTTCCAAATATTATCATATACTGGCTTTTTTAGCATATTCGCTGCCATTCCAATGTGAGCATGAACATAAGAGGAACACAATGCAGGCTAATAAATGATTGAACAACAACAGCCAAGTGAAGAATTAAATTATGGCTATCATCATCTCAGAACTAGTTTCTGAATAAATAACACTTTTCTACTTCATTTTAATTATTTTCAGAAATGCAAGGCAAGGGTGTTTCTTCCATTGACTTCCATGTTGTATCACCCTGTTAGTCTCCATGGAGCTTGATATGAAGTAAAAAGATATAAAAAAAAATTGAAATTATTTCATTGATTCACTTGTCACCTGAGGATCAAATGGATTTTTTGTCCACTCAGAAAGAGGGATCATTAACACTTTCACAAGACTTCCTTGCTGCATTTTAACATTTCCAGTGCTCTCTAGAGATTGGGCTTCAGCTTCTAGTAACAAAGGCACTAGAATTTAAAACCAGTGATAGTAAGATTTTACATCCCTCCTGATTATTGCTTCTAGTGTAGTTAATCTACAGTGTCCAACTGTTTTGTCCAACTACTAATTATGTTCCTGAACAAAATTCTTGAGCTGTTTCCTAACTGCATTCTAAATAGAGTCATAGCATGGAAATAGGCCGTTCGATTCAACTCATCCATGCCGACCAGATATCCCAAATTAATCTAATCTCATTTACCAACATTTGGCCCATATTCCTCTAAACCCTTCCAATTCAGTTACCCAGCCAAATGCCTTTTAAATGTAATTGCATCAGCCTCTACCACTTCCTCTGGCAGTTCATTTCATACATGCATCAACTTCTGTACTTTTTAGACATTTCCTCTCTCACCTTAAACCTATACTATCTTGTTATGGACTTCCCTTCCCTGGGGAACAGACCTTTATTATTCACCCTATCTATCCATGCCCCTCATGATTTTACAAACTTCTGTAAGGGAACCCCTCAGCCTCCGATGCACCAGGAGAAAAAAAGCCCCAGTTTGTTCAGCCTCTCCCGATAACCCAGACCCTCTATGTACCTAGATCACAATATGGATTGTAATGGTTGAAGAAAGCTGCACACCACCACTTTCTCAAGGCTGATTTGGGAGCAACTAGTGATATCTATGTTGGACGAATAGAAGCTAAGCACTCAAGTTACAACATTTAAAAGGCATTTGGATAAGTTCATGAATAGGAAAGGTTTGGAGTGATATGGGCCAAACACAAGCAGGTGGGACTATAGTTTGGGAACATGGTCGGCATGGACTGGTTGGACCGAAGGGTCTGTTTCATTGACTCTATAAGGCAGTCTGTCCTCTTATGTAAGGTAGTGTACAGGGCAGAACCCCTTGTCTCAATGAGATAGATTCCGCTTCTGAAATTGTATATCTGCTCAATGACAGAAGCTTAGTTTGTGAATTTCAGCTCTACAACATCACAGTTGCTAATGTTTGTGAAGTTCTGTCTGAAAGGTTGACCAGAATGTTTTCAGTGACTTCCAATATGGCCAGGTGTAGTGCATCCGGACAGTAAGAATGTGTGCAGAGTGGATGGAAGGTGACATCAACAGCCTTTTAGTTGTATCTGCTGTATGATCTCGAACAAGAGATATGACCTTAAAAACAGAAGCTCACAACTGGGAATCTGTGGGAGTGAGCTAATTGCTGGAGGGGTGAGGGCTGCAGATTGAGGCTTGAGATGGCTAGGAGAAAGAGGTCATACTGAGAAAGAGGAAGGCAATTTGGCACTTCATTGGTAAGGTCAGCTGCAAGCACGATATGGAGACAAAAGAATGCTTAGTGTGGGGGAGGTACGCTAGTCCAACAGTGGAAAGAAAGGTTGCAATCAGCAGATGAAAAACAAAAGGTTTCCATGAGAAGCCATGGAAATATCATTAAGTTGAAAAGCTTTATGATACCTAGGAAATTCATATGGCAACAGCTAAATTGAAATCATGCTTCAAGTTGCACACCTGTAACCTTTTAAAAATAAGATAAATGGGGGGAATCCAAGATGGCGGCATCCTGTTAGGATCGCATTTGCTGGGGTCCGGACTGTAACAACAACCCGACAGAGCCAGAATCCATCCCAAACACAGTAAAAGAGCTAGAAACTTGAAAGAAAATCAACTTACCTTTGTTCTCGCAGCTGGAGAATGTCAAAAAAAGAAAGAGGTTCGCCCTGGGCCAGGGCCACGGCCCAGCCCTCTGAAACAGCTGGCTTGCTCACTCAACAGACCCTGAGGAGCTGGCCAAAGCTTGTGAGGTGCTGGGCAGGCAGATCCAGGAAAAAATTGAAGAGGAGCTGGCTCCTCTATCTGCTATGCTGCAAGACCTGGGAAAAAGGACGGATGAGCTCGAGCGCCAGGCTGCAGGGTATTGATAGAGACTGACTCCTCCAAGAGCCGGATTGAAGCCCTGGAAACACAGCTCCGTGGTCTGTTGGATCTGGTGGACGATCTCAAAAACAGAGGAAGAAGCAACAACCTGTGCGTTGTTGGCCTACCGGAAGGGACGGAAGGTAAGCAGCTGGTGGAGTTCTTCGAGAAGTGGTTCCTAGAGTTCCTTGTTTTGGAGGTTGAGAAGGAAAGGATAACAATTGAAAGAGCCCACTGGATCACGACACGAATGCCAGGTGTGGATCAGTGCTCACACCTTGTCCTGGTAAGGTTCTATCATTATAAAGACAAACAGAGGGTCAGCCTTTGGAAACCTCAAGAGCCCAGGGGAGGGACCCAATGGCGTAGGGATGTGGCGGCTCCAGGGTCACGTTTTTCAAGACTTCTCGGTGGCAGTGGTCTGGAAAAGGAAGTCCTACAATGGCATCCAGTGGAGATTGAGAGAGCTTGGGATCTAATATTCTCTAACACATCCAGCAGTGTTTCGGATCAATTATAATGGATCCATACATTTGTTCGACTCACCAGAGAAAGCGAAGAACTTTGTGAACACATTGACTTAAATCGAATGGCAGAATAGACATAGAGGATAGAACTGTTCGGGTTTGCTTTTCTTTAAAAAACATTTGGTTGAGTCTTCTTTCTGGTAATAAGTTGCATGAAATGATGTCGGGAATGGATAGAGTATTTATCTTTAACCTCTAAGTTATGTTAAGGGATGGGTGACATATTTATTTTTAGTTTACCTGTCTATTGTACTAACCTTGCTCTTGGTGTTTTTTTCTCGACCAGGTGGTCGGTGTATGTGGCACGACCCTAGCTGGTAGGAGTTGAGGGGGCAGTTGGGATGGTTAGTAGGGTTGTAGGATATGCAGGTACCCCCTTTGAATGGGGGGTAAATTTCTCCAATCAGTGCCTTTGGCGATTTTTGTTTTTCTGTTTTTGCTGTGTATAGTTTTGTACATTTTGTAGATTTGTTGGCTGTAGTTATTTTAGTCTGTGTAGTTCTTGGGTTATGTGGATTCTTTTGCATGAAAGCTCAGCGATCTGTAGTTCGGGTTCTTCCTCTCTGGAGTCTAGATGGTGCTATAGGAGGCTATGGCTAAGGATGTGTTTAAATGGTGCACCTGAAATGTTAAGGGGAATCATTTGCTTGTCAAGAGGAAGAAAGTAATTTCCAGCCTTAAAAGGGAAAGGGTGGATGTTCCCTTTTTAACAAGAAACACACTTGGATGATGCAGAAACTGCAACAGAATGTGTATGACTGAGTTTATTTTTCATTTTTCAATATGAGTAGTAGAGGGGTGGCCATTTTAGTTAGAAAGAATCTCCCATTTAAATTATTAGAGTGCATTAAAGACACACACGGGAAATTTGTAATCCTTAAAGCTTTGGTAAATGGGGAAGAGTACGGGATCTTAAATGTTTACTGTTCCCCCAGCCCCGCCTTAAATTCTTCACAGACACACTTTCTCGACTGGTTAACCTTGCATCTCAACATATCATCGTAGATGGGGATTTCAATTGTCTAATAGACCCTACAGTAGACAGATTGCCCAAAGGCCCACCGATATCTCCTTTACGATCTAAACAATTAAGGGATTTGTGTGCTAAATTGGGGTTGGTAGATGTTTGGAGGCACCTTCACCCGACTGGCAGGGACTTCACGTTCTTTTCAAACCCACGTAAATGCCATACCAGGATTGATCTTTTTCTGACCCCACAGCACATCTGGGCTCAGTGGCATCATGTACAATTGGCAATACTACTATTACCGATCACGCCCCAGTGTATTTAATGGTTAAGTGTAAGGATATGGTGGTAGGCTCAAAGGACTGGCGAATGGACCTCATCATCCTCAAAAATAGCAAGTTTACCGAATTCTTTTCTACTGAGTTCAGGGCTTTTTTAGATATTAATTCAGGCTCAGCCATTCATTCTTTGGGAAACAGCTAAAGAGTATGGTAGGAGGTTGGTTATTTCCTCTTCAGCCAGTAAGAAGCGGTAGACAGGTGAGCAGCAATGCTTGCTGTAGACCTGGCTGAAAGTAGCTGAAAAGGCATACTTTGACAGGCCCTCACTGGTTAAACTACAGAGGATTATGGTGCTTTTATCTACGCTGAACTCCATGCTCACACAGACAGCCAAGAGGGAGCAAGTCAAAGGCTTGTTTGAGCATGGGGATAAGCCAGGCAAGTACCTCGTGTACCTTGCTAGGAAAAGGAGTGCCCCCCGCAAGCCATTACCTCATTAAGAGAGGACACTGGAAATTTGACCTACGATTCTAAAAGGATTAATACAGCTTTCCAGAAATTTTACTCTGAATTATACCAATCTGAAAGCTATGAGAGTGGACAGGTTAGGATGGAGTCTTTTTCTAAGAATTCGGACCTTCCAGGAGTAACCCCTGAACAAGAGTCTCTCCTTAATGCCCCATTGTCAGAGCAAGAGGTGCAGGAGGTTGTGAGGCAGCTCTAGAATGGAAAGGCGCCAGGTCCTGTCAGCTCCCCAGTGAGTTCCATAAGGAATTTATAAGTGATATTGTCAGGGCCGATGCTTAGTATGTTTAATGACTCACATAGATGTGGCCTCCTCCCACCAGCTCTAAGAGAGGCAAACATCTCTCTCCTTCTTTAAAAAAGGAAGGTCCCGGAGGACTGTGTTTCCTATAGGAGAAAGTGAGGACTGCAGATGCTGGAGATCAGAGCTGAAAATGTGTTGCTGGAAAAGCGCAGCAGGTCAGGCAGCATCCAAGGAACAGGAGAATCGACGTTTCGGGAATAAGCCCTTCTTCAGGAAAACTGGCAATCTGGCAAACCAGCCAGTACTATCACTGAAGGCAGGCACAAAACGCACTGAAAATTACTGGGTACTTTTCTTACTTTACCTTTCAGGAAACACTTCACGGAGGAAGTGAGGACTGCAGATGCTGGAGATCAGAGCTGGAGATCACCCTCCTCATTCCTGAAGAAGGGCTTATGCCCGAAATGTCGATTCTCCTGTTCCTTGGATGCTGCCTGACCTGCTGCGCTTTTCCAGCAACACATTTTCAGCTGTGTTTCCTATAGGCCCATTTCACTCCTGAATGTTGACTTCAAAATTCTATCCAAGACTGGCATTAAGGCTAGAAACTGTACTGCCTTCCATCATTGAGAAGGACTAGATGGGGTTCATAAAAGGTCACAGATCGATGGATAATGTGAGGAGTTTACTTAACATGATCCAAGTATGTCAACAGCGATCAGTACAGGATTGGTGATCTCCTTAGATGCGGCAAAGGCATTTGACAGGGTTGAGTGGCCATATCTTTTTCATACTTTGAAGCGGTTTGGCCTGGGAGAGACCTTCATCAGGTGGGTGGAGGTTTTGTATAATGATCCTCACCAACGGTATATGGTCAAACAATTCTAATATTTGTAGGGGCAGTCACCAGGGCTGTCCCTTGTCACCACTGCTTTTCACATTGGTGATCAACCCGCTGGCAGAGGCAATACCTAGGGATCCCAATAAAATTGCTCCAGAAGTGGGGACAAAGTCACATAAGATCACATTGTATGCGGATGACGTTCTTGTCTTCTTATCATACCCAACTGTCTCAGTGCTACACCTGATACAATGCATTAATCCATTCGGTGTCTTCTCAGTCTTTGCAAAGTCAGAGGCCATGCCCATGGATAGTCTCCCAAGAGTGCCTGATCCTGAGTGTGGATCTTGGTTCCCCTTTAGATGGTCACAGGAGGGATTTCTCTACTTAGATATATTTATTACTTCTGTTTTTGATCAGCTATTTAAAGCCAATTTTCCCCATCTATTTGACAGAATCAAATCTACCTTTGTAGATGGGAGGCGCTTCTGACCTCTTGGTTAGGTCGGATAGCCCTCATTAAAATAAACATTTGGCCTTGCCTGTTGTATCCTATGTGAATGCTTCATCTGCTTTTTACTAAGCATATTTAGAAGATTGAATGGCTGGTTCAGTGTTTTTATCTGCTATTGCAAGTGACCCCTAACTAAATTAACTAAATTGCAGTTACCTTATAGACTGGGAGGAGCGGGCCTCGAGGCCTCTCTGATATCAAAAACAATCAGTTAAACTCATCGCTATCTTACATGAATTATTCGGCCCAGGTGGACCCTCACTCTCTTTGGTTGGACATCGAAGGATCTCAGCCAAGATACCCCCTTATAAGCCTGCTGTTCTTAGACAAATGAGAACAGTTAAGGAATATTGCCATAGCTCAATAGTCATCAATACTGTTAAGGCATGGAGGGCAATGCATCAGGGTGAGGGCAATATTCCCAAAACATAATTTTTGACACCCATAGTTGGTATGTTGGACTTTCAGTCAGGTATGATGGACTCAGCACCGTGGCGGCACGGTGGCCCAGTGGTTAGCACTGCTGCCTCACAGCGCCTGTAGACCCGGGTTCAATTCCCGACTCAGGCGACTGACTGTGTGGAGTTTGCACATTCTCCCCGTGTCTGCGTGGGTTTCCTCCGGGTGCTCCGGTTTCCTCCCACAGTCCAAAGATGTGCGGGTCAGGTGAATTGGCCATGCTAAATTGCCCGTAGTGTTAGGTTAAAGGGGTAAATGTAGGGGTATGGGTGGGTTGCGCTTCGGCGGGTCGGTGTGGACTTGTTGGGCCGAAGGGCCTGTTTCCACACTGTAAGTAATCTAATCTAATCTAATCTAAACTAAGGGCAGTTAGGGGTGTGTCTTGCCTGGATGATTTATTCCAAGGGGACATATTGATGTCCTTTGACCAGTTGGCTTGGAAATATGAATTGTCCAGTAGGAGCCTCTTTTGTTTCTTTCAAATTAGAAATTTCACTTCTAACTGATCCTTATAGGTCCAACATGGAGAAGAGGGTGTTGAGTGCTGAGCGTACACTATCTATTAGCAATACTTATCATCTTTTGGAAGAGGTTCCCTTTGATGAGACCAAATGGCTCTGTAAGGTATGGGAGAGAGAGCTGGATGTTGAGATCCCTTCTGAAATATGGCAGGATATCTGGGAAAATGCAAAAACGATCTCGATTTGCAACAGGATCCATGCCTTGTAATTGAAGATTCTCCACAGGGGCCATTTGGCCCCAGACTGCCTCGCTAAATTTCCACCACATCACCATTATGTCTTAAATATAAAGTGAGTATGGGCACGCTTACTCATTGTCTCTGGTCCTGCCACAGACTGCTGGCGTACTGGAGCAATGTGGTAGGTGAAATAGAGAAGGCCTTGGGGACGGAGGTGGAGATGGACCCGGTATCTCTTCTTCTTGGCTTTGTTAATTCATTAGTTGCACACAAAAAAAAGCTTTTCAGTCTCCACACTTTTTGTGCCAGAAAGAACATTCTATTAGGGTGGGTGTAGGAAAATCCCCTGGGGCTGGTGGGTTGATGTAAGCTCATCATGGGACACATCCCTTTGGACTTTCTTACGAGTATGGTGCACATTAAAACTGAGAATTTCTATAAGATGTGGTGGCCCTTTTTGACTACAGATTTGTTCACCATTACTAATAAGAGCCTTTAATTAACCATGGCAATTCTACGTGATGGAGTTGGTATCCAGAGGGGAGGAACCACATACATATGAATATATATAAACTTATGTGCTCAATGATCGAGGGCTAATGCTTTGTTTCGTTGAGCTGCAATATGGTTATTATTGTTGTTAAGATTTTCCTTTTTTAGCTTAGTTATTTGTTATTATTTATTTATGCTGTTAGCGGGTTTGCTTTTAATATTGGTTTGATTGTTTGGTTTTGTATTTGCTGTAATATTCAAAAGAAAAAAAATTCATTTTAAAATAAAAATATATTTTAAATAAAAACATGTCTTTTGCCATCTCACAGAACACCAACACAGTTTGTGGAAATTAGATTAGATTGGATTACTTACAGTGTGGAAACAGGTCCTTCAGCCCAACAAGTCCCCACCGACCTGCCAAAGCGCACCCACCCATACCCATTCCCTTACATTTACCCCTACATCTAACACTACGGGCAATTTAGCATGGCCAATTCACGTAACCTGCACATTTTTGGACTGTGGGAGGAAACCGGAGCACCCGGAGGAAACCCGTGCAGACACTGGGAGAATGTGCAGACTCCACACAGTCAGTCGCCTGAGGCGGGAATTGAACCCGGGTCTCTGGCGCTGTGAGGCAGCGGTGCTAACCACTGTGCCACCGTGCCACCCACGGATTGCATTAAGGATTGATTTCTCCATTTTAAACTTTTAACACAATTCCAAACCCAACTCTCCCTGGCTTATTTTGAGGTGATGTTATGAGGGAAAAATAATATCGAAACTACTGATGAAATACAATGTGCAGAACCAGATTCTTCAGTTATATGTGTCAGGTTTGGAACACTGGCCTACAATTCAGCTCTGCCTCTCACACATTCTGCATCAGCCTTAGTGGTTCCACTGGCTGCAAGACCTAGTAGCAATTCTTGAATGGAATATGCTCAACCAGTTGGATCAAGCTGAGCAACCTTTGTTCACAAAATCTTTGGATTAATCTTCCTTCCCCATACTAATTGAACAGCATTAAAAATAAAGCTGGCCAATGAACCATTTTAATCTTGTAATAAATTCCAGGTGGGTGCAAGCTTCTCATTTCAGGATTTCAGTCAATCACCTGACTTCTGATGGAATCAAGTCAAGCTTCAATCTGGTAGTCTCTCCATTCCCAGAGAACTTTCCTCATCATCAATGCCTTTTTGCTGTAAAGCACTGAAATATTGATTTTTTAAAATTTTTAGTTTTTTTAGATAACATTTCAGTTCTATAATCGTCTAGGGGATTTCTTTAATGTTCTTCAGTAATTCAGTAGTGTGGTGGTGACTGACAGCAGACTATTACATAATTAGGTTCAGTAGCTGAACCAAGCCTTTGGCAATGTCTTGAACTGAATTAGTGCCAACGAGGTCGGTGCTAAAATAATCCATGCAGATGTTCATTAACTTGTTTTCACTCCTTATGGAACATTTACTCTAAGGTATTGATATTATCTAAGTGATCTGTGCTTGGAACATAGCTACGTTGTTCAGGCAATTAGTCACTTTAAAGTACAAACCAACCCCCTAAGTTTCCCTTCACCTTTCTCTGAAAGTAGTTAATGTAAAACTGGATGAGGTAAAGTGAGACGTGCTACAGTTATCTGATCTGTTGCTTGTGCTCAAACTTGTTTGTGTTCAAACGATTTCATGTTTGTGATATTTCAAAGTCTAACAGGGATAAAAACACATTACTGTTTATAGTTCAGAACCATAACAATATCAATCATGCATGGAATGTAGTCAGGCCTCCTCAAAATGCTAATCAGTTTAATTTCACTCAGTTCAAGCTATGAAACAGCACTCCAGACCCCAAGACTATATGCATCATTTTATATACAGTACTGAGTTTCTTAAGCACATTTATGGGATGTGTCATTGGCAAATCAATATTATTTCCCACCTCAAATTATCCTTGAGACCATGATTATGAGATGCTTTTTTGAATTGCTGCAGTCCTTCTGTTGTAGCTATACACACAGTTCTATTTTATGAGGGAGTTCCAGGGATTTCTACCCAGTGACAACAAAGGATGCAATATATTTTCAAGTCAAGGTAGTTTGTGACTTGGAGAATTTACAAATTCTTGTTCCTGCCCTTGTCTTTCTCAGTTGTGGAAATCAAAGAACAAGGAACAATATGACACAGGAGCAGGCCCTTCGGCCCTCTAAGCCTGTGCCAACACATCTTGCCCCTCCATACTAAAACTATCTTCACTTACAGGATGCATATTTCTCTATTCCCATCCTATTAAAGTATTTGTCCAGGTACTTCTTGAATGCTATTATTGTGTTTGCTTCCACTGGCAGCACTTTCCAAGAACTCACCATCCTTTGTGTGAAAACTTTATCTCTTTTAAACATTCCCCCCGCATCTCGAATCTGTGTCCCCTAGTAATTGACCCCTCCACCCTAGGAATAAACCTCATACTTTCCACTCTATCAATGTTATTCACAGTCTTATAAACTTCTATCATGTTGACCGTCAACCTCCTGTATTTCAGTGAAAACAAACTCAGTCTATCCAACCTTTCTTCATGGCTAAAATCACTCATACCAGGCAACATTCTGGTAAACCTTTTCCGTATCCTCTCCAAAACATCAACATCCTTCTGGTCGCATGGTAACCAGAACTGTCCGCAACATTCCAAGTATGGCCTAACTAAAGTTCTATAAAACTGCAGCATAATTTGCCTATCCTTATACTCAATGTCCCATCTAATGAAGACACGCAAGCCATAGGCGTTTTTAAAATTACCTTATCTACCTGCACTGCCACTTTCAATGATCTGTGGGCCTGCACACCCAGGTATCTCTGCATATCAATAATCATGAGGGTTCTGTCATTCACTGTATAATTTCCACCTGTACTTGACCTTACAAAATGCATCACCTCACATTTGCCTGGATTAAACTTCATCTGCCATTTTTCTGCCTGTGCCTCCAACGGATCTATATCCTGCTGTATCATCTCACAATTCTCCTCACTATTCGCAACTCCATCAGTGTTTGTATCATCTGCAAGCGTACTAATTAGACCAGCCATGTTTTCCTCTAAATCATTTACATAGATAATGAGCAGCTAAGGTCCCAGCACTGATCCCTGTGGAACACCAATAGTCACAGCCCTCCATTCGGAAAAGCATCCTTCCAATGCTATCCTCTGTTTCCTATGACTAAGCCAGTTGCGTATTCATCTTGCCAGCTCACCCCAATACCATGTGACTTCACCTTTTGGACCAGTCTGCCATGAGGGGCATTATCAAAGGCTTTACTGGAGTCCATGTTGACAACATCACCCACTTTTCCCTCAATAATCATCTTCATCACTTCCTCAAAAATTTCAATCAAGTTACTGAGGCATGATGTTGCCCACACAAATCATGCTGTCTATTGCTAACAAGTCAATTTGCTTCTAAATGTGTGCAGATCTTGTCCCTGAGAATCTTTTCCAATGATTTTCCTAAGTGAAGCTCACAAGTCTGTAATTTACTGGATTATCCTTGCTACCCTTCTTAAACAGTGAGACAATATGGGTTATTCTCTAATCATCTTGGACCTCACTGGTGACCAAAGAGGATGCAAAGATGTCTGTTAATTCTTTAGCAATTTGTGCTCTTGCGTCCCACAATATTCTGGGATAGATCCCATCTGGACCCAAGGACTTACTACCTTAATACTTTTTATGATGCTCAACTCCTCTTCCTTTTTAATAGCAACTTGGCTTAGAAATTGGACACTTCCTGCCCTGAAATTATCCTCTACCAATTCCTCCTCTTTGGTGAATACTGACACATAGTATTCATTTAGGATGTTGCCCAGCTCTTTTGCCTCCAAACATAGATTACCTCTTTTGCCCTTGATTGGGACAACCCTTTCCCTGGCTACCCTCTTGTTAATATAGAGTCATAGAGTCATAGAGATGTACAGTATGGAAATAGACCCTTCAGTCCAACCTGTCCATGCTGGCCAGATATCCCAACCCAATCTAGTCCCACCTGCCAGCACCCGGCCCATATCCCTCCAAACCCTTCCTATTCATATACCCATCCAGGTACCTTTTAAATGTTGCAATTGTACTAGCCTGCAGCACTTCCTCTGGCAGCTCATTCCATACGCGTACCATCTTCTGCGTAAAAGAGTTGCCCCTTCGGTCTCTTTTATATCTTTCCCCTCTCACCCTAAACCTATGCCCTCTAGTTCTGGACTCCACCACCTCAGGGAATAGACTTTGTCTACTTATCCTATCCTTGCCCCTCATGATTTTATAAACCTCTATAAGGTCACCCCTCAGCCTCCGATGCTCCAGGCAAAACAGCCCGAGCCTATTCAATCTTTCCTGATAGCTCAAACCTTCCAACTCTGGAAACATTCTTGCAGAGCTTTTCTGAACCCTTTCAAGTTTCGTAACATCTTTCTAATAGGAAGGAGATCAGAATTGCACGCAATATTTCAACAGTGGTCTAACTAATGTCCTATACAGCCGCAACATGACCTCTCAACTCCTGTACTCAATATTCTGACCAATAAAGGAAAGCGTACCAAATGCCTTCTTCACTATCCTATCTACCTGCAACTCCACTTTCAAGGAGCTATGAACCTGCACTCCAAGGTCTCTTTGTTCAGCAACACTCCCTAGGACCTTATCATTAAGTGTATAAGTCCTGCTAAGGTTTGCTTTCCCAAAATGCAGAATCTCACATTTATCTAATTTAAACTCCATCTGCCACTTCTCACCCCATTGGCCCATCTGATCAAGATCCCGTTGTACTCTGACTGTTCACTGTCCACTACACCTCCAATTTTGGTGTCATCTGCAAACTTACTAACTGTACCTCTTATGCTCACATCCAAATCATTTATGTAAATGACAAAACGTAGAGGACCCAGCACTGATCCTTGTGGCAACTCCACTGCTTACAGGCCTCCAGTCTGAAAAACAACCATCCCCCACCACCCTCTGTCTTCTACCTTTGAGCCAGTATAGGTATAAAAGTCCTTGCGATTTTACTTAATCCTGATTGTTAACAATGTTACATGGCCCCCTTTTAGCTCTTATAATTCCTTGTTTAAGTTCTTTCCTACTTTTCTTGCATACTTCAAGGGTTCATCAGTTCCCATCTTCATAGACCTTACATAAGCTTCCTTTCTCTTTTTGACCAAGGCCATAACATCCCTGGTCATCCAAGGTTCACTTAATTTACCATACCTATCCTTCATTCTCACAGGAATGTGCTGCTCCTGAACTGTTATCAAACATTGTTTGAAAATGTTTCACATGTCCGATGTGGATTTTCCACAAACTACCACCTCCAATCAATATTCTGCAGTGCCCATCTAATATTGCTGTAGCCCACCTTCCCCCAGGTTAACATCTTCACTCAAGGATTAAAACTCACAGTGTTATGGTCACTACTCCCATATTGATTGCCCACTGAAACTTCACTCACCTGGCTAGGCTTAGTTACCGAAACCAGGGCCAGTATAACCCCTTCCCTGGTTGGACAGGTCAAGAAGTGTGGTGCTCGAAAGGCACAGTGGGTCAGGCAGCACCCAAGGAGCAGGAGAGTTGACATTTCGGGTATAAGACCTTTATTAGGAACGTGGCGTGGGGAAGGGGGCTGAGAGATAAATAGGAGACCGGGGGTGGGCCTGGGGTGGAGGTAGCCAGGAAGGCGATAGGTGGATGCAGGTGGGGGGTTTGGAGGCATGATAGTGATAGGTTGGTGGGGAGGTTGGAGCGGATAGGTAGGAAGGAAGATGGAAAGGTCGGACAGGTCAAAAGGGTGGTGCTGAGTTGGAGGGTTGGATCTAGGATGAGGGAGATTTGGAAACTAGTGAAATCAATGTTGATGTTGTGTGTTTGAAGGGTCCCAAGGCAGAAGATGAGGCATTCTTCCTCCAGTCATGGGTGGCTTGGATTTGGTGGTTGAAGAGGCCCAGGACTTGCATGTCCTAGTTGGAATGGGAGGGAGAGTTGAAGTGGTCAGCCACCGGGCAGTGGGATTGTTGGGGTCATGAGTCCCAGAGATGTTCCCTGAAATGCTCCATGAGTTGACTTCTGTCTCCCTAATGGAGAGGAGATCACATTGAGAGCAACGGACACAGAAGATGAGGTGAGTGAATTTGTAGGAAGATCTCTGCCAGATGTGAAAAGATCCTTTGGGGCCTTGGATGGAGGTGAGGGGGGAGGTGTGGGCACAGGTTTTGCAAGTCTTATGGCTGCAAAGGAAGTTGCCAGGTGTGGAAGGTGGGTTAGTGGCACATGGAACTAATGGTCTCAGTGTAATGTAGAAAGGGGTGGGAAGGGAAATATATCTCTGGTGGTGGGGTATGATTGTAGGTGGCAGAAATGGTGGAGGATAATGTGTTGTATCCGGAGATTAGTGGGGTGGCATGTGAGGACCAAGGGAGTTCTATCCTTGTTGCACTTGGAGGGGTTCGATTCATGGGCGGAGGTGCAAGAAGTAGAGGAGATGCAATGGAGGGCATTGTTGATCATGTGAAAGGACAAATTGTGATCCTGGAAATAGGAGGCCATCTGGGATGTCAGGGAGTGTAATTGCTCCCATGTGATCAACAATGCCATCCAGGGCATCTCCTCCACTTCCTGCACCTCTGCCTTTGAACTCCAACCCCCCAACAGCAACAAGGAGAGAACCCTCCTGATCCTCACCTTCCACCCCACTAACATCTGGATATATCATATTATCCTCTGCCATTTATGGCATCTACAATCAGACCCCACCACCACAGACACATTTCGCTCCCCACCCCATCTATGTTCCGCAGAGACCATTCCCTTCCTTAACTCCCTTATTAGGTCCATACGTGCCCCACAAACCTACCCTCCACACCTGGCACCTTCCCTTGCTGCCACAAGAGGTGAAAAACCTGTGCTCGCGCCTCCCCCTCACTTCCTTCCAAGGCCCAAAACGGATCTTTTCACATTCAGCAGAGATTTTCCTGCACATCCATCCACCTGATCTATCGTTTCCATTGCTCTTGATGTGGTCTCCTCTACAGTGGAGACAGAACACCAACTTGCAGAATGTTTCAGGGAACATCTCTGGAACACATGCACCCAACAACCCCATCGCCCTGTGGCTGACCATTTCAACTCCCTCCTCCCACTCCACCAAGAACATGCAAGTCCTGGGTCTCCTCCACCACCAAATCCAAACTACCCAATGACTGGGGGAAGAACATCTCATCTTCTGCCTTGGGATCCTTCAACCACATGGCATCAACGTTGACTTCACTAGTTTCCAAATCTCCCCTCCCCCCACCTCATCCCAGATCCAACCCTCCAACTTGACACTGCTCTCTTGACCTGTGTGACCTGTCCATCTTCCTTCCCACCTATCCACTCCACTTTCCCCATCGACCTACCACTATTAGATCCCACCTGCATCCACCTATCGCTTTCCTTGCACCTCCCCCTCCAGCCCTAACCCCCACCCTCCTATTTATCTTTCTGTCCCCTTCCCCCCTCCTTCATATTCCTGATGAAGGGTTCATGCTAAAATGTCGACTCTCCTGCTGTTCAGATGCTGCCTGACCTACTGTCCTTTTCCAGCATGAAACATTTTGACTCTGACTCTCCAGCATCTGCAGTCCTCACTTTCTCTCAGCTTCCAAAATGTGTCAAGAAACCCTCCTGAATGGTCCTTACAAATTTGTCTTGTCCTAGCATGAAGCGAGTCCTAATTAATACAGGGGAAGTTAAAATCACCCACCACAACAACCCTGTTGTTTTACATATTTCCAAAATCTATCGACATAGTCTCTCCCCTATCTCTTGCTGGCTGTTTGGAGGCCTGTAGTATAATCCCAGCACCTTTCATATTCCTGACTTCTGTCCATATTACCTCGCTGCATGAGTCCTCTTATGTAACCTCCCTCAGTACAGCTGTAACATACTCCTTTGCCAGTAATATAACTCCCTCACCCCTTTTACATTCCCTTCTATCACGCCTGAAACTTGTCATTCCTGAAACATTCAGCTGCCGGCCCTGTCCCTCTTTCAGCCAAGTCTCAATAATTGCAATAATGTCATTGTTCCAAATATTAACCTCTAAGTTCATCTACCTTGGCCCATTATTGGTTTCACATTGAAACACTGTATTTCAGAAACCCCCTGCTCTTTCCAGCAGCGTCTTGCTCCCTGTTCTTGTTCTTAGTCATGTTTGCCTTGGTTTCTACCTCCTCCCTCAATTTCCACATCTACTGCCCTACTCCACTGGTTCCCATCCCCATGCTGCATTTGTTTAAACCCTTTACAACCACTCTATCAAGTAACCCCTCCCCACCACCGACCCCCCCCACCCCACCATCAAAAGACATCAGTCCCAGTCCTGCCCAGGTTTAATACATCCAAGTTGTTTGTACAGGTCCCACCTCCCCCAGAAACGACCCTAATGCCCCACGAATCTGAAACTCTTGCCCACATATCATCTTTTCAGCCATGTGTTCATCCTATATATCCTGCTGTTTTTACTCTGACTAGCTCATGGCACTGGTATTAATCCTGAGATAACTACCTTTGAGGTCCTATATTTCAACTTTCTTCCCAGTTCTCTATATTCTGCTTTTAGGACCTCATTCCTATTTTTACCTATGTCGTTAGCACCAACGTGTACCTCAACCATTGGCCGTTGCCCTCCCCCTCCAGAATGTCCTGCAACTGCTCCGAGTCGTCCAAAATCATAACACGAGGGAAGCAACACACTATCCTGGACTCTTGTTTGCGGGCACAGAAGTTCCTAGCTATTCCCCGTATGATTTAATCCCTGTCTAACTTTTGCATTTTTCTGTCTATTTCTCCCTCACACTGCATCAGAGCCAACCATAGTGTCATGAATTTGGCTGCTGTTGTTATCTCCTGAGAGGCTATTCCCCTCAACAATTTATCTGTTTGGCTGGAGAATAGCCACAGGAGATTCCTGCCCTGCCTGCTTAGTCCTCCTCTCTGCCTGCTGATCACCCATTCTCTTTCTACCTGTGGAGTCTGAGTCTGCAGTGTCATCACCTTTCTACACAGTCGAGAGTGTGGTGCTCGAAAAGAACAGCAGGTCAGGCAGCATCCAAGGAGCAGGAAAATCGACATTTTGATTTTCATCAAATTGATCAAAAGCCCTGATGAAGGGCTTTTGCCCGAAATGTCGATTCTCCTGTTCCTCTGATGCTGCCTGACCTGCTCTGCTATTCCAGCGCCACACTCTTGACTGTAATCTCCAGTATCTGCAGTCCTTATTTTCACCTTTCTGTACATGCTATCCACAATACTCTCTGACCCACGAATGCTCCCCAGTATCCCCAGATGCCGCTCCAACTCTGAAACTTGGGCTTCCAGGAAACACTTCTTGCACACATGCAGGTCCCAGGCATTGGAAATGTGCCTGGCTTCCCCTATTGAGCAAGAGGAGCAGCCTATGATATGGAGCTCTCCTGCCATGTCTTACCCCTTTAACTTAATTAATGCTTACAATGTCAAACACTTTTAATACTTAATTGAAACTGTTGGTGCTTTCTGCTCTAGTAACAATTTCTCAAAACTTACTTGCTGCTCGCCAAAAACAGCTTCCAGAAGCTATTTAGGCTTGTGCTCCTTTTCCCCCTGGAACTTTCACATCTGATCTTTCTCTCATGATTTTCTATCTCCTCTCCTCTGAACATTGCTTCTCCTTTTGTTTTGTTAGAGGAGGAAGGAGGGATGGAAACACTACAGTAATGTAATGTTTGGGGCTGACCATTCCTTAACAGCAGGTTCTTCAATGCAAATGAGCGATGATCATATACGTGGAATGCACTATTGAAGAAGCCTGAGCACATGTAGATTTGTGCATCATGTAGATTGTATAGATGGTTGACAATATTTGCTGGTAGTAGCTGGGCTGCTTTGTCCTGTAGTCTCTTAAGTATTATGGAGATGGTTAAAAATCACAATCATCAGGCAAATTGAAAGAATTCTATCATACTCCAGACCTGTGCCTTGTAAATGGTGAAAAGACTCTGGCATTTAGGAGATGAGTTCCTCACTGCAGAATTCGTATGTTTTGACTTACACTTGTGTTTCGGTAGCTGGTACATTTAAGCTTCTGATTAGTATTAACACCAAGAGAGTTGATGGTAGGGGATTTGGCAATATTAATGCCATTGAAGATCAAGGGGAGATTCTGTCTCATTGGAGACAGTCATTGCCTGGCATTTATGGTACAAATGTCCAGTCTTGCTGCATGTGGGCACAGACTGCATTGGGTACCTAAGAAGTTGTGAAGGTACTGAACATTTTATAAACATGGGTAAAGTTTCCTGTATCTGAAATTATGACAGAGGGAAGATTATTGATGAAGCAGCCAAAGAAATTTAGGCCTAAGACATTATCTTGAGCAACTCGTTCACTGAAATCCTGGGACTGAAATGATTAACCTTCAATAACCATAAATAGCTTTGTGTCAAGGTATAGGACCCAACCAATGGAGTGTTTCCCCCGATTCCCACTGATTTCAATTTTCCTTGGGCTCCTTGATGCCACATCTGATCAAATGTGGCCTTGATGTCAAGGATGGGTATTTAAACTTCATCTCTGGAATTCAGCTCTTTTTCCCCCTGTTTTTAACAAGACTGTGGTGAAGTCTGGGGTAGATTCAACCTGGTGGAAACTAAACTGGCATGGGTAGGCTGATTAATGCTGAGCAGGTGCTGCTTGGTAACTCTGCTTACAACAATTTCCATTACTTTTTGATGATCAAGAATAGATGGATAAGGCAATAATTTGCCAGATTGGTTTTGTCCTGCTTTTAGTGGACTGTGAGTAACGAGGTTTGGCATATATGAGTGGCTAGAAATAGAAAGGGGAATAATCCTTATATCCCATTCAAACTGAAAACTAACCAGATCCTGTCACAGACATCAGTCCAGGAATAACAGCTGTCCAGGGGTTTTTGACTTCATGTGATACCAGTCCATCAGGGTTCTGGCCAACAACTGGGTCATCAACAATAATATGTATTATTAAACATAAACTTTACACCCAGTCCCATAGATAAGTATTGAGGCAAGTGATGAGAAGTTTGGTCAAAGCGATAGGTTGTACAAAATGCCTCACAGGAGAAAAAAAGAGGGAGATATGACTTTTAGGGAAGGAATTTTAGAACTTAGGACTTAGGCAAGTGATACCACTGCTGACAGTGATGCATTGATAGGAATCAGGGACCAAAACTCAGACGTACAACAAGTGGAGCAGGATAATCACCTGCCATCTTCCAGTAAAAAACACTAGCACTAGGTTATGTTCACTTGGCCGTAAATGAGTTCAGTATATGGACCTCAATCTTAGTTCCTTACATCTTTTTGCATCTTGGCCTACTACATCATTCTGGCGTTGGGCTTCACCAATGGACACTGGTCTGTTTGGATAACAAAATGAGACCAGCTTTGCACAGAGACTCATTCACTATCATCCACCCTGGGTACAAGTTTCTCTGCTGTCACTTATCTTGCACATCTCACTAGTGCCTGTGCCTGAGCAAACACAGCCACTAAAGGCACGCAATATTGGGTTGGATTGAATAAATTTGAGTCTGTGAGGGCAATCTGTCATATGCCAAACTCAAGTTAGGGCATTCATCTTTCTCATCAATGCATGAAACCGTCTAGTGCCCCAAATTTGGCTTATTTCCCATTAATACCCATGAAGTTTAGAACGAGGTGCATTATATAAATGATAAGATGACGGAGGCAGCAGGAGATTTTGAGCTCCCCACTCATCCACTCCCTCTGGCATGACCAGGTGCATCCTTTTCTCATTTTTTAAATTTTAATTTTAATTTAAGTTTTGAATCAAATTGATTTTTCTTCTGTCTGCTGATACAGTGGTGGAGAGAGGTTGCAGGGAGCCGTTAAGTGGTGTGTCTGGTCCATTCCTTGTTCGCCATGGCAGTTGTGGCTTAAGCTTCTGTCCCAGCTTCAATGAATTGGGTTCTGTTCTTTTTCTCTGATGTTTTACCATTTTCTGCAATGGTGACGGAGTAAATAATTTCTTGAGTGAGTGATGTCTTGGTTCTCAAGAGTTCTTTTGGAGGGTCAATCGGTTTTTGGAAGTTGAGATGGGCCCTGGTCTTCCAGAGTTGGGACAGTCTCGTGGAAATGGCATTGGCTGGAGTATCGGCGACGATGAAGCAGCTTTGGCAGAGGTGATGTTCTCAGTCCGGTCAGTAGCAGCAGGGGATGTTTCAGTGTGCTTCCTCCATGGTGTTACATCCTCAGGGAATGGTTTGGCAACTGCGGAGTGTGACAGCATCCTGTAGCCACTTACCTCCTCTACAGTATGGAGACAGGTTGCCAACTTGTGGAATGTTTCAGGGAACATTTCTGGGGCACATGCACCAAACAACCCCACCCCACCCTGTGGCTGACCACTTCAACTCCCCCTCCCACTCCACCAAGGACATGCAAGTTCTGTGCCTCCTCCACTGCCAAATCCTGGCCACCCAATGCCTGCAGGAAGAATGCCTCATCTTCTGCCTTGGGACCCTCCAACCACATGGCATCAACATCGATTTCATCAGTTTCCCCATCTCCCCTTTCCCCACCTTATCCCAGATCCAATACTCCAACTTGGCACCACCCTCTTGATGTGTCCCACCTGGTCATCCTGGTCATCTTCCTTCCCGCCCATCCTCTCCACTCTCCGCTCTGACCTATCACCATCACTCCATCTACCTACTTCCAAGCTACTTTCCCCCCCAGCCCCACCCACTCCTATTTATCTCTCAGCCCCATCCCCCACACCCACCTCCCCACCGTCTCCACGTTCCTGAAGAAGGGCTAATGCCCGAAACGTCGATTCTCCTGTTCCCTAGATGCTGCCTGACCTGCTGTGCTTTTCCAGCAACACATTTCCATCTATGGCAACTTATACACATTTTATTGTATTTTAATAAATACATGTAACAATAAATTTCTAGTACAATTACGCAGAAGCATTCTGGGTAGTTTCAGAAACACCAATTACAGCAGTCACTGACTGCCACTTGGTAACAACTTCTGTAATGGGTTGCTGACATTCACACAGCTTTCTGGTGGCTCTTTGTTGCTTCCTTTTTCCTGCAAAAGAGAGGGAAAAATGCCAGCAAAAATTGCAATATTTTTGAGTGATGTGCCTGTGAAAGCTGAATAGCTGGAAGTATGTGAAGGCTGTGAAGTGTACACAAAAGCAAAATATTGCAGTTGCAGGAATAAAACTTAAACATGTTGAAAAAATACACGGCAGAAGCCTCGGAGGAGAGAAACAGAAATAACATTTCAGACTGAGTGACCTTTCATCAGAACTGCATGTAGGTTAATCAGTGTGAAACATTTGATCTATTTCTTACCAGTGATGATGTTTGACATGGGTGTTCCAGCAATGCCTGTAATGAGATGTAGATGTTAGGCTTGCACATATAGCAAGTGTGTGAGGATAACTTGTAACATGTAAGTGAATCCTGACTGCTGGAGATTAATGAAGAGTAAGTGATGGGGATATGGAGCTTTGAGCATTGTATCAGGTTGATGGTGCAGTGGGTAAGGTATGGCACATGTCAACATATTCACTGACATTGACCACTCATGTGAAGCTTTTGAACGTTTTGCAACACAGTAACCAGATCCTTATGGATCAGACTCCTTTTGTTGGCCTCCATGGAAAACTGCTTCCATTCTCTTCACACAGTTTGATTGAAGGCTTAAACTCTTTCCTTGTTTCAACATGAATAAAAACTGAAAGAATGATAGATTCTGGAAATCAGAAACAAGAACGGGCATTAGTGGAAAAGCTCAGCAAATCTGGCAGTATCATTTTGGGTCCAGAGACCCTTCCTCATAATGGTTCTGATGAAGTGCCATTGGACCTGAAATATTAATTCTGATTTTCTCCACAGATGCTGCCAAACCTGCTGAATTTTGCAGCAATTTCTGTTTTCATTTCCTCCTTTCCACATTCTGGTAAATTTTATTAGTTAAAGAAATAAGCTGTGGGTCCTGTTTTCATCAATATCTCAGTCACTGCTTTGACCTGATCACACTGTTACCATTTCAACATCCAGCAAGATGAGGTGCAAAAAAGATTTTCAACCATCTCTGGATGGAAACAGTTCAGTGTTGTGGCTTCCCATCAAATTCACCTCTACCACAAATTCTAGACCTTTGTTCCTAAATAATGTTAATGACAAAGAAGTGGTCTCTGAAGATCCTCAGTGAATATGGTTTCCTGCACATTACCTTTCACCTCCTCCTCTCTCTTCTGACTGTTACTTCTGTGGTATTCCACTTAATCTTTTAGGACTGGAACATGGAGACAACAAAAAACTGCCTCTGAGGCAACCAATAACAGTTCAGGAGCAGCAAAAAATCTTTCAGTGTTTACACAATGTAATCTTTCGAGTGATATAATATACCAAGAAATGCTAAAGCTAAGTGGTAGCTTAAAGTGACATACCAGCAATTAACCTGTATATATGGCAAGAACTCTCCATAGATTAGTTGAAGTGAAGTCAGGAATCTGTGGGTCTGAGACCCAGGCTTGCTAACAGTAAATTGTGATCAACAACTGGCATCTTAGCATGCATTTAGTTTGGCTAGGTCAGATGACCCACCTCAACTGCAGCATCAGCTAAAGAAAGGACTAAACGTTCCACACGCACTCAATGTTTCTTCCAATTTTGTTCTCATCAGTCTTTAGCCATTGTGGCATTTATTAATGATTTTAAAGGAAAATAAAGTAATTATGTAAATGATCATGTCCAAACACAAGTAATTGAGAAAATTTGTCATTTTTTTCCAATTTTGCTTTTCCTTTAGCTTGACTTGAAATCCAAAATAATGCTACATTGCTAACAACAGAGAATTTTCAATCAAATTTTTAATAATTTGTCAAGTAATTACAACATAGAGACAGACTATTTGGCCAATTGGTGTATATGGAGAAAGTGAGAACTGCAGATGTTGGAGATCAGAGTCGAGAGTGTGTTGCTGGGAAAGCACAACAGGTCAGGCAGCATCCGAAGAGCAGGAGAATCGATATTTCGGCATAAGCCCTTCATCAGGATTCTCCTGCCCCTCGGATGCTGCCTGACTTGCTGTGCTTTCCCAGCAACACACTCTCGACAGTTGGTCTATATGTCAATGTTTGCTTTCCACATGAGTTCCTTCCACCTAAACCCACTATATCCTTTAATTCCTTTCTCCTCCATGTATTTACCAAACTCTACCTTCAGTAAATACCACATCTTGTGGCAGTATGTTCCATTTTCTAATTATCCATTGGGTAAAGAGATTTCTCTTAAATTCTCTGTTGGATTTGTTAGTATTATGTTTATGACTGTTAGTTCTGTTCTCACGTGAAAGTAGAAAGATCTTCTTTAAATCTACTGTACCAAATCCTTTCATGATCTTGAAGATCTCTATCAGGTCACCACACAGTCTTCTCTTTTCTAGAGAAGCAAACCAATGCCAATTCAATTTATTCTGAAAGTTAAACACTTCCATTTCTATAATCATTCTAGGAAATCCTTTTATTCACCTTCTCAAGTGTCGTAATATTAATTTTGAAAATTGAGACCAAAATTATTTACTGTACTTCCAGGGATGGCCTAACAAAGGTTTCAAATAATTCAGTATAACTTATCTATATTTCAGTTCTGTCTCTCCAGAAATTGGTATTGGTGCCTTGTCTTTTCAATGGTCTGTGTTGTGCCTTTTTGTGTTTTATGTCACATACTGAGCGATCAATGCTACAGAAAGCCAAAAGGAGTATCAAAAGTGTAGCCATGAAATTAAAAAAAAATTGGAGAAAGAAAGAATAGTCCCAATTAACATTGAGAGAAATACAAATATGTTTTGTAATTCATGAATAAGTCTATGGCAAAATACTCTTTTAGAAGCCATTAAAGCATTAGAAAAGCAAGAGGGAAGAGTGTTTTTGATGACTATAGAGCCAGCAATGTCTTATTCAAAACACTTGACTGGGTTGAAAGAACATATGAGCACATCTGTTCCATTTCCTTCCTGAATAGGGAATGTTAAAAAAACACATATTTTACCCTCTATCTGTATTAGTCTCCACAGAGAAAACTCACTGTGCATCTTCTGTATGTGCATCTTACACTTGAAAACTGGACATATATACTGAACTAAAGAGGAAGGCACTCAGTACCAAGGATGGCTTCCTGGTTTGATGATGACTCCCTGTGTATCCCTCTCCAGGCTGAGATTGATCAGTGGAAGGGGCTGATGAGAACTGATGTGAAGAGGCAACCTTCTCACGGGACCAAACGAGTCTGGATGGAGGTTGCAATGTAGTAGGAGGCTCAATGACTTCTTACAATGGGCAAGGGTGACTGTAATTATTTTAAAGCCCTGGGAAATTTTTCTTTCCCTTACATCAGCCGGCTCTTCTGCTGAAATCAACAATAACCAACAGCAGTTCATAGGATTGTTAACAAGTTTTCGTTTTCTTTAAAATGATGGTCAAGCTGCCAATCTTATTATCTGTTTAAATTCCATAATAATGACAACTAGAGTAATGCCCAGTTGTGTCCCAGCAACATGATGTTGGATTTTACAAAAGTGTAGAGGCAGTGAGTCCAATTTCTAAGCATAAAATTAACCCCAATGTGCAAGGTAGAGGACACATGCATGATTCATAATGAATACTTTGCAAAAGAAGATACGATGGAGACATCATAGTTCAGGCAGAGAATGTGAAATAGTGAATAAAATAATAATGAGAGAGGAAAGAAGAAAGTCTTCAAAAGTAGCTAAATCACCAAGCCTGAAATGAAATGCACATCAAGCTGTTATAAGAAGCGTGGGAGAGAATAGCAGAGGCTCTGATTATCATTTTCAAATTTTTTTCTGATTACAGACACGATGCTGCAAGAACGTTGTACTGTTCTTTAAAAGGAAAAAATGGTTAGATTGTTATTCCTCGCTGAGGTAGCACTGTGGAAATCAAGCTCTGCTATTTCTGGAGTCATCATAAAAGTTACAGATTTAACTAAAATGCAGAGTTTCTCAGTCTTCCTTCTTTGAATATTTCACTCATTTGCAGGGGGACAGGGTGACTGGTTCACACTTATTAAAAAGGATCTGACATATTAATTAAAAGTCACAATGAAAAACAATGGCTGAAGGAAAATAAAAAATTTTTTCAGGCTTAAATTGCCTTTTACTGCAGAGAACAGTGACAGCTCTGGAGCTGGTTGAGATCTGATGGCTTCCCTCTGACTTGTTCACAGTCCCTAGCTGTTCAACTACTGTGGAACCAATCACATGGTTGTTGCCTGGCAGAAGTCCTTTGTCACCAGTAACCGGTCAACACTCTACAGACCAATCAGTTACTTGTTGCTGGCTGAACCTCAATTTGTACACATCCCTTGGCTCCAGCATATTGGCACCATCTCCTATTACTGCTTGAACCAGTAGCTGTGTAAACTGGACCTACAGTGAGTGTCAAGCTGCTTGCGTATATACAGTAATCCTTCAGCAATCCTTGGCTTTAGAGTCATAGAATCACAGAGATCTACAGCATGGAAACAGGTCCTTTGGCCCAACTTGCCGATGCCACCCAGTTTTCAAAATTAAACTAATGGCTGCATTTGGTCCATATCCCTTCATACCTATTCCATCCATGTACCTGTCCAAATGTTTCTTTAATGACAACATTGTACTTGCTTCCACCACTACATCTGGCAACTTGTTTCAGACACTCACCATCCTATGTGAAAGAATTGCCTCTCTGGACCCTTTAGTGTCTCTCCCCTCGTATCTTAAACCTATGCCTTAAAAGAGTTCTTTTTTCATTTTAGCTCACAATTAAAAGTACAGGGAAAAAAACAACATGGTCTTTATAAAACTAAATAATGACCAACCATGATTTGGAGATGCCGGTGTTGGACTGGGATGTACAAAGGTAAAAATCAGACAACACCAGGTTATAGTCTAACAGGTTTATTTGGAAACACTAGCTTTCATAGCACTGCTCCTTCATCAGGGTGATTCATATAACCTGCTGTTGTGTAATTACCAACCAGTTAGCCTAATCCATGAGATGGACAAATTTTCAGGAGCATTCAGTTGTATAGAATCAAATGTACACACACAAGCCTCCATAAAAATGCTTGGTGTTATTTTCATGAGAGGGAAGCCTAATTTTCAGACTCATCTGCCATATCTGCCAGGACGGAAAGCTTTCCATTGTGGCAAGAATTCAGCTGTTAGAATACTGTTCTGATCACCTTATTCAAAGAAGGACAGATTTGCATTAGAACAAATGCAAAGAAGTTCACTATGAATATTCCTGGGATGACAGGCTTGACTTATAATTAAAGGGTGAGTATGTTGGGAGCATGTCCAATGAATTTAGAAGAATGAAAGGCGATCTTATTGAAATTTATAAGACCCTGAGGGGCTTAACAGGATAATGCCTACTGGAGAACTAGGAGGCATATTTTCCAAATAAGGGGTCTCAATTTTAAGATGGAGATGAAACTTTTTCTCACTAAATGTTATTCACTTTGAAATTCTCTTACTCCCAGTGAATACTGGAGTCTTGGTCACTGGATATATTCAACGCTGACATAGACAAATATTTGGATGACAAAGGATTCAAAGGCTTTGGGAGATAAGCAACGTGGTGAAATTAAGACCATAAGACATAGGAGTGGAAGTAAGGCCATTCGGCCCATCAAGTCCACTCCGCCATTCAATCATGGCTGATGGGCATTTCAACTCCACTTACCTGCGTTCTCCCCATAGCCCTTAATTCCTTGTGACATCAAGAATTTATCAATCTCTGCCTTGAAGACATTTAGCGTCCTGGCCTCCACTGCACTCCGCAGCAATGAATTAAGGTCAAATAAGATCACCCATGAATTTATTAACTGGTGAAGCAGCTTGAGAGGATGGAAGGTATACTTATCCTTCTATTTCTTATGTTATTGTCTATATTCTATATTCTTAACACACAAGAGACACAATTACAAGACAACGACAATCTAGAATGAATTCTATGTTCTGAAACCATGACGAGATCTAAAAGCATTGCCATGCCATTTCCATTACATAGACTCCTAAACTTGTAGATTTTGCAATTCATGCTTCTCTGTAGTTTTGCAACGAATTGTATATCTATACACATTTTCACTCTTAGGAATCTAAATTTAACTTGAGTTGTTTTATGGACAGAATATGCTAATAACTAAGGACCGGGATGTTTACATAAATTGCACTGTTACATAAGTTATCAGTTTGTTAAATAAATCAGTTTGAAATTTTCAAGTAAATTAAACCTATCTTTACTTACCAATCTATTATAAGTTTGATAATTGTGTGTTAAAGAACACAACACAAGAATATGACAATCATGAATACTGAAATGGTCATCTGGTTATTAGATAGGGACCCTGATCTGGATTGCCACTTGGAAGTGTGATGATTGGATCCCACTTGTAAAAAAAAACTAATTTTCCAATATTGCTGCAAGGCCAGACACCCTCAATATGTCACCCATCAATAGTAAGCAAATGAGGAGTCCTTTTCTGACTCTGTAAACTTTGTCAAGGTTAATCTTAGAGGTCTAGAGAGTACATGTATCAACATTTATGCACAAATGCTCCAAGTGTGGATCTTTGATATCTCACAGTGTAACTGATCATCGCTCATATTAAAGACACAATTTGAACACATTTCCATTCATGGGGGAGCTGGAGACCCTGGGGCACTTCTAGCCTTAGAAAATGAACCTTCTTTTAAAATTGGGAGATCTATCACATGACCTGCGATGGTTCTAGAACAACAATCACTGTCATCTTATTAACGGCGACTGTGGCAGACAACAGATGCCAGGTCTGCCGGTGATGCCCATACCATATGAAAGTTAAAAGGATTGAATACTGGTGCTTGTATTGATTAATCCTTTGGGGTTAAATATTTTACAGGATCTTCTCTCTCTGCTCATGTATCCTAGCTTTACCATGGATTCGGGCTTTCTGCTATTAGTCTAGACTTTGCCTGAAAGTATGCAGCAGGACCAATCAAAATGTAATGAGAACTCCCTATCTTTAGTATTAAGTTGTAGAGCTTCAAGACCTCATAGAACATAGAACAGAGAACAGTACAGCACAGAACAGACCCTTCAGCCCACGATGTTGTGCCGATCATTGATCCTCATATATGGACCCTCAAATTTCTGCACCTATGTTTATCAGACCTTGCTGATGCTACGTTTTCCTCACCATCATCTCTGTGGGATAGCATTGCAGCTACGGTGCGGACCAGAGTTCACAACTATTTCCAGTTCTCAGCCTTATCTCCAAGTTATCTGTCATGTATCAGCTTTATTAAAGGTGACTTTCACCCTTGTCAGTCTGCCAAGCTGGTCTGGAAGTGATCCCAAACCACATGAGAACAACTACAGAACATAAAGCCTTGTCAATAGTATGACTGTTGACTTTTACTACATAACCTGAAACAACTGATGTCAAGTTCACTCAATAATTATATCAGCACACTGTGTACCACACACTAACAGACCATTAATGGTTCATTAATTGCATGTCTGCACTTTTTGCTCTGTTAGAAAGATAGATCAAATATTTTTGTTTAATTCTTCATTTTAATTTATTAAAAAGGAGCATTTAATTATCTTATTGTTGAGATATCTCAAGGTATTTGAAACAATGAATTTGGGTCAGGCCTTTGGGACAGACTGACTGTTGTGCAAAAAAAAGGTGCAAATCATTTTGCAATGTCTGGCAGCCTGCCCCAATATCAATGAGTAGTTAAAATAAAAACAACAAATGCTGGAGATCACAGTGGGTCAATCCATGGAGAGAGAGAGCAAACTAACGTTTAGAGTCTAGATGACTCTTCATCAGAGCTCTTGCACCATCCAAAAATCTAAGAAAACTCAAAAATGATTTTCAGTCTCTCTGATATTCCCATTCTCACTCTCCTCACTTTCCTCGGATGCATCTCATCTGGTCAATGTGCCTTAGCAAATTCAAGTAAAGAATCCTCTAATTTCAGCCCAGTTCCCAATTGAATTTTCTCCCTGACATATGCCACAAGCACACCTTTTAATTTTCATCATAGTATCTAACTCTTTATTAAGCAGCCAGCTTTGGATTTGTTTGCCCTATGTTTCTCTTTCAAGGGAATATTCATTAAATGTACCCCTGAACCATCTCTTCTTTGAAGATAGCCCATTGTCCAGCTACTGTTTCTCCGACAAATTTATTTATTTAATTTATTCAATGCAGGCCTGCTCTCACCCCATTGAAGTTGTTCTTTCCCCAATTAATTAGTCTTACTCAGGATTATTTATTATCCTTTTCCACAGTCACCATAAACCTTTTGACAGAGATGACTATTTCCTAAATGTTTTCCGACTGACTTTGATCTACTTGAATTGGATGTGCTGGTGATGGACTGGGTAGATAAAGTTAAAAATCACACAAAGCAGGTTGTAGTCCAACGGGTTTACTTGGAAGCACTAGCTTTCAAAGAGCTCCTTCTTCATCAGGTGGCTGTGGAGAATAAGATCATAAGACACAGACTTTATAGCCAAATGAGTACAGTGTCATGGAGATATGATGATACATTAAACAATTTTAGATCAAGTCTTTCATCTTTTACAATGAGATACACTGTTCTTTGATATGTAAATCCCAGAACTTCTTTTAAATTGCATTCTCAAGGTCTAGCTTTTCGAACAATGGGTGCCACCTCACACCTAAATATATTTAGGTGTGAGGCCTGTCTGTGTCCCAATGTTGAGTTAGACTGGTTCTATTTCTAAAGTGGGATTTACAGCGTTTTACATGGATTCATGCAGTTTTTGAACAAAATAAAATGTAATTCTGCAAAAACAAATTCATCCGTAAACTTATATGTGTTTTTGCGTTTAGGAGAGACAGAGTGAGTGTGTGCACGTAAGTGTTTGTATGGGTGTGAGTGCATGTGATAGAGTGTATACGTGTGTGTGTAAGCTTGGTTAAATGTGTGTGTGAGTGTGATGGGGTACACGCCTGTGAGAGGGTGCGTGTGTGGATGTGAGCGCAGGGGATATAATGTATGTGCATATGGGAGAGAGATTGCACATGAGAGAGGGTTTGTGTGTGTGTGTGTGTGAGAGAGAGAGAGTATAGTGTAGTGGGGTCACCAGTAGTGTGACGTGAATCCAACGTCCCAGTTGAGGCTAATCCCATGGGTACTGAATTTGGCTTTCAGCTAGGGACCTTGGGTTCATGTTACACTACAGGTGACCCCACTACACTACACACATTTTCTCTCTCTCTCTCTCTCTCTCTCTCTCACACACACATACATACACACACACACCTACATACTCACCCACCCACGCAGACCCTCTCTCATACACAAGCTCTCTCTCTCTCTCATACGCACACAGATACACCCCCAGTACTCATTCTTAGGAAAGAGGTGGATCAAGTAGATCAAGTTAAAAATCTCACAACACCAGGTTATAGTCCAACAGGTTTATTTGGAAGCATTAGCTTTCAAAGTGCTCCTTCTTCATCAGGTGGTTGTGGCGAATAAGATCATAAGACATAGAATTTATAGCCAAATCAGTACAGTATCATGGAGATGTAATAATACATTAAACAATTTTAGATCAGTCTTTCATCTTTTAGAATGGGATGGGGGTTGGTTTCTGTTCTTTTTAAATTATATTATCAAGATAGGTCTAGCTTTTCTAACAATGGGTGCCATCTCAGTTCAGACAATGCATTTAGGTGTGAGATCTGTCTGTGTCCCAATGTTGAGTTAGATGGTTCTGTTTCTAAAATGGGATTTACAGAGTTGTGCATGGATTCATGCAGTTTTTGAGCAAAATAAAATGTAATTCTGCAAAAACGTAAACTTATATGTGTGTGTGTGTAGGAGAGACAGAGTGAGTGTGTGCATGTGGGTGTGGGTGTGAGTGCATGTGATAGTGTGTGTGTATATTTGTGGACCACGCACGGACCCTCTCACAGGTGTATATCCCATCACACTCACACATACACTTAACCACCTGATGAAGAAGGAGCACTTTGAAAGCTAATGTTTCCAAATAAATCTGTTGGACTATAACCTGGTGTTGTGAGATTTTTAACTTGATCTACTTGATCCACCTCTTACCTAAGAATGAGGTCCAGCATTGCACTGAAAACATGCTGCTGTAGAAAATTCCCTCTGAATACACTGTCATGATTCCCTCTCTGCCCTTTACATTTCAACCATCACAGTGCATTTTTAGATAATTAAAGTCCGCCTTTACAACGGCTCTTATCATTTTTGCGTCTGACTGTAATTTCCTTTCAAATGTGTTTCTCTACATCCTTTCCAATAATTGGTGGGCTATAGACTACACCAAGCAATGTAATTGCACTTTGTTTTTGTTTCTCATCTCAAGCCACATGTATTCTGTCTATATCTCCTCTAGGATGTCTTCTCTCTCCAGCACTACAATACCAGCATCCTTGCTTCTTTTTGTTCTTTTAGTCCTTTCTAATCTTTCCTGAATTCTTTGAATCCAGGAATGTTTAACACCCAATCCTGTCATCCCTCAATGTTAACCTTTTAAAAGCAGACTTTCTTAAAGGGACCTTATCCACTGCCATCAGTTTTGTTTGAAAGATATCATTTTAAATTACTTTATTCCTTTACAAAAATTCTTAAAATTCTGCTTTCTGATGTCCTTACTGAAATAGTTTTCCCAATCATAAATGTATAAATACATGACAGAAAAATGTATTTTTTTAAAGGAAGTATTATATTAAACTGCTGAAGTGGAGCTGACTAAATAATAGAAGATAAATGTTGCAGAATAAGAGAAAAAATGTCAAAACTGCTTTCTTTACCATCTTCCACGACAACACGTAGTTCTTTCATTGTCAGAGCTGTACTCTCATAAGCAGTCTCTTCTCCACCCAGTTTTTTTTTTAAGAAAAGCTGTTTACTCAGCCACAGGAGCAACCTCCATCTGTGGACTAATATAATCAGACAGGCCAGTAACTCTGGCAGTACTGACATTCATTCTTCCATTCACTTCTGAGCTCCCTTTCAGCTGCCTATTGTCTGCTGCTAGTAGATTTACAATGGCACTGCCTGTTACTCTTGGAATTAGAATAGGTTTGGATCGGACGAGAGCCTTAATCTCTGTATAAAATTAGAGAGGATCTGAATTAGTAATGGAGTGGATTATGAGGAATGCACTGATTGATAAGAGGACGTGCAACCTTTCAGCGTCAGCTGTTCAGATTAACAGGGCTTTAAGTGCTGAGGTACAATATTTTATTCTATACGCTTCCAATCTGCAGGGAAAGCTCAAGGCTCAGCTCATGCAGCCTTTCAAAGCTCCATAAATCATGTGGCAAAAATGCCCAGAAACAGCGACAGATGGAAAAGTGGTTGTGTGGACCCGAAGCCTCAGACACATTCATTCAAGCAAAGATGGCTTAATTCACTCAGAAATGCTCCAGTCCCGCTAACTTTGCAAAAAAGGGATGTGCCGCTTCACCGACCCTACCCTATTTCCAAACCCCAAATTGCCATGTAAACATATTACCTGTTCGACAAAAGGGTATATTTGCATGCAAATTCTGACATCTCTCCCTTCAGTCCACCCACATGGCAGCAGCCTAATGTAGAAATAATCTGAAATGTTTTTGCCTTCTGGCGTGAAACACTAGAGCTGACAGGATAAAACACGCCACATGGCAGGTGCAAGACACAGGACAGGTGTATACTAACCATATGCTACGCTGGCGGATAATGTTCCTTCAGATCTTTACAAATTACTGCCCAGGTGAGGAAAACTAAGCAAAAGCCCACATGACATAATCAGAGGCATGTGGTAAAAGCGCAAGAATAAGCAAGGGAGAGGGAGGCCTCACTTCTGGTGTTAGCCTTCAGAGAGCCTGCAAACACTTTGACAGAGAGTTGTAAATAATAAATCAACCCTTTGCATTAAAAGAGCCTCTAAAGAGACAAGGTAAGATTACCAGTGTAAACACACATCACAGAGCTGGAGTGAAGCATATTTATTATTCTGAAAATCAAAAGCTCGAGCTGGAAATCTGAATTGAAAAATAATGCAGGAAATGTTGAAAACATACAACAGGCTGAGATAGAATTGCAATAAGAAAAGACGTTTTAGTGTCTGGATCTGAATCCTTCATCAGAGTTCCAGCTGAAGTGCTTGCCCATCTTCTCTGTTTTATATTCTGTGTGCTGACTTTGAAACTTAGAACTGCTCGAGGATGTTTCCAAACTCATAAGGGTAAATCTTATGAACTTACATTGAGGCAAAGTTAAATTAATAATTTTAATGCCTGGAATATTTTGCAATTGACATTTATTCCTTAATTTCCTACAAGTAGTTCCAGCAGACAAAACTCTGTGCCTAGAATGCAAAGTTAAAATCTTTCCACTTAGTGTGCTGTCTAAACATTCACAAAGACACATGATTCTTTTCCAGGGATTTTTTAAATAGAAAAAACATAGAACTTTCTAAATGTCCTGCAATAAATAAGTTATTTTAAATAAAGATTCAATAAATACTTTTCTTTAATCTTCCATTTAATCATAATGTGGAACACAAAAAAATCTGGGATTGAAGTAGTTAAAACAGAATCTTTCAATGACTCCCTTTTGATGTTGAACTTTTGTTCTGCATTCTGTTTTCAATCATCTCGCAAAGTTGGATCTCTGGGGGATTTTTCTAAAGGCAGGATTTCAGAGCACGTGTTATCAACTGTTGCAGAAGAAGCATTGCTCCTACAAAGTCCTTTCAGCATTGTCTTGGAGAAACTGGTGGGCAGCAGGCGATTCCTGACAGCTGTGGATCGCGTGTATCACAAACAGCTGCCTTGTCCTGGGGTGAAATTAAAAGATTAGGTGGATATGGGCACGTGCGAGACAATGCTTGAGTGGGGTGGAGTATGTCGGCAGTCTTTGACAAAGAGAGCTTCACTGAAACTGAGAGGTCAGTAGGTGAACTGAAGTCTAACACCACACAAAAGGCTTAAAAGCAGTTTGAAATGAAACTCAAAAGGCAAAGGAGCGGCTCTGAAAAGGCACACTGGGCCCAGCAACAGCTGCCTCAGCGCAAGACATTTGAGACAGCTTTATTCACAAATATAACTGCCTTATAAAGAAAGGGCTGCAACATGCTTCTTCTGCAAAGGAGAGTGCCATGCTGAGTGCATGTGCAAATGACGGAAATGTTTGAAATCATTAATTAATACCATTAAAGACCTACATTGGGGCGTTTAAATGTAATTCTTTGAGTCAAGAGATTATGTGCTTTTTACATTATTTTTACCTGTGTTCCATTTACATAATCTAAAAATTTCAAATATTGCCATAGCATATTCAACTCTGGCCACCTGCTTCTAGCATGAAAAGTGTGCTGCTGGTTGAACATTAGAGAGGTCCTGTAACTGTTCCCCAATGCTCGTGGTTCACCCTGCTGCAAATATCAGCCAAGTCTGTAAATGGGCAAATGTTGTAGCCGTGGTTTTCCGATGGGAGGGTACATAGATTCTCAAGGTGGATTGTTGTAATTTATTTATAATTCTCAGCTATAAATCTGTGGAATGGGTGTCCCTCTGTCAGATAGGTGCTAACTTCACACCTGCATTGTGTGAAAACCAAAAATTTCCCTCAGACATTTCACACTTTTCCTCTTGTAGAAGAGAAAGCAATAATGTGAGAATGCAGCACCAGAATGATATCTTCAATGACCACTGACTTCTGTCTCTAAAACTAAATATTCATTGTGAATGAAAGAGGATAATTGTGCGATCTTGGAAGCTAATACACTTAGGAATGTGAGGACTTCCAACTCAGCATTTCATAATTATTTCTCCTGGGAGATTTCTACCAACACAGGAACTTTGCCCATCACCACTTATCTTCCCCACTGACTAGAACAGTGCCTTATTTGTGATACAATGTTATGGATTCAGAAAATTCTTTGATGCCTTGCTTTGTTGACTATTCTTCGTGCCTCATCTGTTTTTAGATTAGATTAGATTACTAAACAGGCCCTTCGGCCCAATAAATCCACAACGACCCGCCGAAGCGCAACCCACCCAGACCCATTCCCTTACATTTACCCCTTCACCTAACACTATGGGCAGTTTGGCATGGCCAATTCACCTAACCTGCACATCTTTTGGATTGTGGGAGGAAACCGGAGCAAACCCATGCAGAATGTGCAAACTCCACACAGTCAGTCACCTGAGGCGGGAACTGAACCCGGGTCTCTGGCGCTGTGAGGTAGGAGTGCTAACCACTGTGCCACCATGCTGCCCGCTCATATCATTTTTTTGGTTATTTGACTGCAGAAGACTTAAAATTTAGCCCTATCTGCTCTTACACACATTTTACAGTAAGAGTCAATAACCCGTGACCCACGGGTGAAATTCTACCTCATTGTCTCCTCCCGAACTCAATTGTAGTTTTTCTATTACTGTCCATTATGCTTGATTATTTCTGCAGATTGTACTCTCAGGTCAAATTATGACTCAGGTCAAATTATACCTTTGTCAAATGGATTAATAATTAAAAAAAGCTTACTCATCATTTCATCATTTTGGAATAAATGTGATGACCTTGGAAACATTGAATTAATCACCTAGCCATGCTTGCTATGTGTAATTACTGACTGTGATGCCACTTGCAGATAATCTGAGGCACAGACAAACATAATCTCCAAGCTTCCCATCTTTCCTTAACAATTCTTAAATGCTAAGATCAGTGGGAGAGAAGAGAATGAATATTAAATTCTCAGATAACTTTTACAACTTCTCTTATTAAACCATCACAAAACTTCTCATAGTTCACAGATGTGTTAGGTTTATTTGTTGTTTGTAATTTAATTGCATTATATTCTAATTTGTATGGAATGAGGTGATTGATCCATCATGCATGTCCATCCAATGCTGAATGAACAAATCTCAAATTTTAGTACATGACTAATTTAAAGATATTATATAACTCAGATTTAATAAAATTGGATCCTCGTGTCCTTTAAATGTTTGGAATTCTATGAATGGTGTGTAATGCCATATGGAATCATATGGGAAGACTACTCATTGAGGGTGAGGTAGGAGGCCACCTTGTCAAATTTCATGGGTGACATGGTGGCTACGTGGTTAGCAGTACTGCCTCACAGCACCAGGGGCCTGGGTTTAATTCCAACCTCGGGCAACTGTCTGTGTAGAGTTTGCATGTTCTCCCTGTGTCTGTGTATGTTTGCTCTGGATGCTCCGGTTTCCTCCTAAAGATGTTCAGGTTAGGTGGATTGGCCATGCTAAATTGTTCATAGTGTTCAGGGATGTGTAGATTAGGTGGATTAGCCATGGGAAATGCAGGGATAGAGTGAGGCGGTGGGGCGGGTGTGGCGGGAGGGGGGTGAGTTTGGGTGGGATGCTCTTCGAGATTGGTGTGGACTGTTGGGCCAAATGGCCTGTTTCCACACTGTAGGGGTTCTATTCTATGGGTGACAGTTTGTAGGGAGATGAGCTATTTCATAACTACAGGAATGTTATCAACAAATTGCAGTGAAGAAAATGTTGAGGAATTAAGCATGAAATAAGAATCCCTGACCATCATGATCCTGGGGATCAAAGATTTAGGATTGCCCACATAAATATTGCAGCTATAAACGTAGTTTCGAGACTGGAAAATCATCTGCGAGTAACTTCCTAAAGCCTTTCCATCATTTACAAAGTACAAATCTACAGCATTTTGATTTTAATTGTTCATAGGGTGTGGATGTCGCTAGTTAGGCTAGCATTTATTGCCTATTCCTAAGTGTCCGGAGAAGGTGATGTTGCGCTGCCATCTTGAACTGTCACAGTTTCTGGGCAAGTGAGATTTTGACAGCAAAATAAAGGCAATATAGTTCTAAGTCAGGATAATATTTGACTTAGAATCAAAGAATTGTACAGCAGAGAAGAGGCCTTTGGCCAATCAAATCTATACCACCCAAAAATATGCTACTACCTTCCATCGTCTCACTTTTACTCAGTAGGCCCATAACCTTGATTGTTACGACACTTCAATTGTTCATTCAAAACTTTTTAAAGGTTGTGAAGTTAGCTGCCTCAACTATCTTCCTGGACAGGAGAAAGTGAGGTCTGCAGACGCTGGAGATCAAAGCTGAAACTTTATTGCTGGAACAGCACAGCAGGTCAGGCAGCATCTAGGGAACAGAAGACTCGATGTTTCGGGCACATGCCCTTCTTCAGGAATGAGCAGAGAGTGTTCAGCAGGAGAAGATAAAAGGTAGGGAGGAGGGACTTGGAGGAGGGGCGTTGGAAATGTGATAGGTACTCATCCACCGCCAAACCACAACAACGCGACGGTCGGAGGAGGAGCGTCTTATCTTCCGACTGGGAACCCTCCAACCACAGGGGATGAACTTGGACTTCACCAGTTTCTTCATCCCCCCTCCCCCCACCTTGTCTCAGCCGAATCCCTCCAGCCCGGCACCGCTTCCTGACCTGCAGTCTTCTTCTTGACCTCTCCGCCTCCACCCTACTCCGACCTATCACCCTCACCTTGACCTCTTTCCACCTATCACATTTCCAACGCCCCTCCTCCAAGTCCCTCCTCCCTACCTTTTATCTTCTCCTGCTGAACACTCTCTGCTCATTCCTGAAGAAGGGCATGTGCCCGAAACGTCGAGTCTTCTGTTCCCTAGATGCTGCCTGACCTGCTGTGCTGTTCCAGCAATAAAGTTTCAGCTATCTTCCTGGACAGCACATTCCAGACCCCTACCACCCTCTGGATGGAAACGTTTTTCGTCAAATCTCCAAATCTTCTGCCTTTCACTTTAAAAGTTATCATCTTGCTCTTGACCCTTCAACTAAAGGAAAAAGCTGGTTTCTATCAACTCTGTCCATGCCCCTGCTAATCTTATACACCTCTAACAGGTGCCCCCTCATCCTTCTCTGTCTCTCTTCATAGCTAAAATGCTTCATCCCAGGCAGCATCATGCTGAATCTCTCCAGTGCAATCACATATTTTCTATAATGTAGTGATCAGACTACATAAAATACTGCAGTTGTGACCTCACAAACGTTCTGTAATGCTCCAACATAAATCTCCCTACTCTTATAATCTCCACCCTGACTAATGAAGGCAAGCATCCGTTTGCCTTAACTACCATACTAACCTGTCCATCCAGCTTCAGGGATCTGTCAACAAGCACTCCAAGATCCCTCTGTTCCTCTGAACTTTCATTCCTCTAAACTGCCATCCATTGAGTACTCCCTTGTTTTGTTACTTCTTCTAAAATGTATCACCTCACATTTATCGGGGTTAAATTTCATTTGCCTCTGATCTGCTCATCTGACCAATCCATAAGCTGATAAAAACGGAAAGAATTGCGAATGCTGTAAATCAGAAACAAAAAATTAAGTTGCTGGGAAAGCTCAGCAGGTCTGGCAGCATCTGTGAAGAGAAATCAAGGTTAACATTTCGGCTCCGGTGACCCTTTTCATTCTGAGGAAGGGTCACCAGACCTGAAACGTTAGCTTTCATTTCTCGTCACAGATTTTACCAGTCCATAAGGCTTACAACTTGTGGTCTTCGACATGTCTTCTGCCATTGTCCTTCTACATGCCAGAGCTCATGGATTTGAATGATTCTGTTGAAAAGTTCTGATGAGTTACTGCAATGCATCTTCTAGATGGTGCACACTGATGCTACCATGTGTCTGTAGTGGAGGGAATGTATATTGAGAATGGTTTCCCAATTAGGTGGGCTGCTTTGCCCTAGGTGGTGTCAAGCCTTTTGAGCATTATTACAGCTAAACTCACAGGCAATGTAAAGTATGTTAGCACACTTCTAATTTGGACTTTGTAGTTAGTAGACAGGTATTGGGAAGACAGAAGGTGGTTTTCTTGCAGTAGAATTCCTATCTAATTACTTGTTTTTGTAGCCACAGGATTAAAACAGCTAGTCCAGTCTAGATATTTAGGGTGAGTGATAGTAGGCGATTGAGTGATAATGCTGATAAGCAACATGGAGCAATGGTTATATTCTCTATTACTGGAAATTATCATTCCCTGGCACTTGTGCAGCATAAGTGTTAGTTGCCATTTATCAGGCCAAGCTGGAAATTGTCTGGTTCTTGTTGCATTGGACATGGTGTGCTTTAATATTTGAGGAGTTGTGACTGACGTTGAACATTGCACAATCACCAGCATACATCCCACTTCTGACTTTATGATTGTGGGAAGGATATTGAGGAAACATCTGATGGCCGGTCCTGTGATATTATCTGAAAAACTCTTGTAGAGATGCCCTGGAGTTGAGATGATTGACCTCCAATTACCACAACAATATACTGTTCTGCTAAGAACAGCTCCAATCAGCAGAGAGATTTCCCATAATTTCTACTGATTCCAGTTTTGCTGTGTTTATGATGCCACACTTGGATAAATGCAGACTTGATTTCAAGGGCAGTCACTTTCATCACAACTCTGAAGTTTAGCTTTTACGTCCATATATGAACCAAGGCTGTAATGAGGTTTAGAGTCATGTTCTCTGGCAGAACCCAAAATAACCATCAGAATACGGATTATTCTTCAGCGAGTACTATTTGATAGTACTGTTGACAACCTTTTCTATCACTTTACTGATAATTGAGAGTAGAATAATAGAGCAGTAATTGACCCTTAGGACGTTTTTTCTGCTTTTTGTGTACTGGCCAAATCCAGGCAATTTTCCATCCTATCAGGTAGACACCAGAAGCATCCTGACTCCAAATATGACCGTCAATCCTTATGTTTCTATCTGGTTGTATTTACACACTACATTACCCAAAGTCCTGGATGAGAAGGCAGTTGAGGATTCCTCTTCAATGGGCACCTATGAGCTATTACCACCCTGATACCATATGGGGAGGCATATCACATCAGTACCAGATTGTACATGGGATCACATTGTGCCAACACCTTAAAGGACGATATCAGCTTCTTTATTTCTTTGAAAGCTATGAAACCATTTCCAAGGCTGACCTTCTTTTACAGAGTTGATGCAAAGGTACCAGGATATTTTCCACGATAATTTACCAGACCAAGAAATGACCCAAGCTCCTGAATAGAGGTGGGAGCCGGGGCACCTTTGATCAGCCTCACTTTACCTTCCAACAGGTGTAACCAGACCCTGTCAACTCTGTAGCCCAAATCAGTCACTTGGGAGCCCTGGAAACTATGTTTTCCTCTTCTTAGGCATACTCCTGGCTTGGAAAATCACCTTAAGACTGTATCCAAGTTCTCTAGGTGTTCCTTATGAGTTTTCTCTGTTATTAGGTAAATGGTGACTGAGGTGGACATTGTAAAATGTTGTCATCATCTGCTGAAAAATTGAACAGGCTGATTAGACCCCAAATGGCAGTCTTGTATCCTTATGGATACCTATTGTAGCATCTTCTGGGAATCTTGGTTGAAAAGTAAATGCAAGTAAGTGTGTCTCATGTCCAGTTTGACAAAGGTCAGACCCCCTACCAGCTTTGCGTTAAATCTTCTAAACAACAGACTGGATATTTATCCAGCTGGAATTAGCAGTTTCCTGTTTATTTAAAATCCCCATAAAGGTGAACTGGCACACTGACCTTCAAAGTCCATATGATCGATATTGCTCATTCCACAAATTGGACTGGTTTCCTCAGGATTGTGTTTACTCTCATCGTCACTGAAATAACTCCATGGAGGCCAGTATCCTATCATGAAGTCACCCTTTATTTACACATGAACAGTCCTTGACTATAGTACTATATCACGCAAAGTCAGATAGTAGGGTATCAGTATCTCATCTTTTTATATGTTAGCCGGGGCTCCCTGATTGGACCAGTCAGGGAACTTATATTCTATGAGGCCCAGTTGGCTGACCTCATTACAATCACTACAGACCACAGCTAGACTTTGTGCAGTTCTGGAATTATAAGAAAGATGTGACAGTACTCAAGAGAGTGCAGAAAAGATTTATCTGGGCTGGAGAGTTTTAGTTAGGAACAGAGATTGGACAGACTGGAGTTGTTTTCCTTTGAGCAGTGGAAATTGAGAGGTGGTGTAATGAAGATATATAAAATTATGAGTGGCATAGGTAGAGTAGACAGGAAGATACTCCTCTCCTTGATGGAGGGATCAACGTCCAGGGAATAGATTTAAGGGAAGGGGCAAAAGGTTTAGTGGGGATGTGATTTTCACAAAGAGGGTGGAGGGAATCTGGAGCTAATTCCCTTTAAGGGTGGTAGAGGCACCCAAACATTTAAGAAGTATTTAGTTGTGCATTTGCAATGTCAAGGCATTCAAGGATATGAGCCAAGGGCTGGAAAATGGGATCAGAATATTTTGGTGCCTGTTTTTGACTGGTGTTGACATGATAGGCTGAAGGGCCCTTTTCTGTGTAGAAGATTTCTTTGACACTATGATACTCGTTTGAAGAGCTGATGCAAACATGATGGGTCAAATAGCCTCTTTCTGCACCATAACAATTCTGTGATTCTGAGATGCTGTGACTTCAGGAGGCAGCCAAGATGAATCATCTACTCAGTATTTCCAGCTGAAGAAAGGTGCATTCATTTCAGCCTTGTTTATATATGCATACCCCCGTCCCCATTAGTTTGGGGGTCTGCACTACCCGTCCAGTGACATTACCACACCCTCACCGATGATGCAATATTACCTACTTGCCTGGATTTATACAACGTTAATAGAGTTAAGGAGTTCAAGTTATAGAGAGGGAGTCATTGAGTCATACGGCATAGAGAGGCCCTTCTGCCTATCATGTCAAGACCAAACTATCTACTGTTATCTCATTGCCCAACATTTAGTCCATAGCAATTCATCAGGACTACTTCTACATCTTTAAAATCTGTTACTCAGACTCCTAATTCTGAACTGTGTTGCCATTTCTTTCCTTATGCTGGGTGAAAATCCTTGCACACTCTTTGAAACAATGTTGCAGCTATTCCTGTTCATGAACTGCAGCTGTTCAAGAAAACGGCTCCCACCACCTTCTCAAGGAATGTCATTTAATGCTGGCCTTACCAGCAATGTCAAAATCCCATGAATGAATAAAAATAAAGGACAACTCTTAATACATCACCTGTAGATTTCCTGAGATAATAAATACAGATTAAAAGTAAAATATTGCTGGAAGTTTGAAATAAAAACACCTGTTCTTCAGAATCAAATGAAGCATCATCTGTTTCTCTTTCCATCAATGCTGCCAAACCTGCTGACTTTCTCCAGCATTTTCTGTTTTTATTTCTGATTTCCCGGGATGCTTTTCTTAGTTAAGAATAGCGATAATATGTAAGGTTAAGGATAAGACCAACAGGTTAAGCACAGGAATGTTACATGGAAGATTTGAAACTGGTCAGAAAAGGATCAGTTGGTTTACCAAGGCTACTCTTTCACAACATACATTATGTATTCCTCTTTCCAATCCTGACTTGTTTAGTCGACACACTAATTTGGTGGCTTTCTAAGACATTCCTGAAACCCTAAAACAATGATAAGAGACTCCAGTGTCTAACAGTGTATTGACTCTGATCCAGCTCCCTCAGAACCAACTCTCAGAGTGAACAGAACATCTGACACTCTTGTCTCTATCTGTCAGCCAGGGTTCCCTGATTAGACCAGATTAATAACCCCAATCAGAGAACTAATTCTATAAGGTCCACTGGGCTGACCTCGTTAAAATCACTACATGAGGATTCAGGCTTAATGATCACTAGAAGTGGAGTTCTGGGAATATTGGAGAGAGATGCTCTGACAACACTATGATAGGTTCCTGGAATCTTGGAAGACTTGGAGGAGGTTCGTGGAATCTGATAAAATTGTAATGGGAGATATCCCATCTGGAAGAATTTATGGGTTTTTTTCTACCTGTCAACAAATGAATCATAATCACAGTTGCTTTTAATTACAGTTCCTACTTGTCTGAGCAGTTCCAAATGAAAACAGTACATATTAAATATCTTGGCGGAAATCAAGCTTTGAATTAGTATTTTAGCTTTTAAAAAAGTCTTTTGAAGAAAATAAAGAAACTCCCAGACCCTCACAGGTTTTAGGGACATCTCTTCAACAATTTATGTACAGATTATGTGTTGGGAAGTTCAGTAAATTCTACCTGCTTAGAATACACAGATGTGGTTAAACAAAGATTTTCAAGTGAAGCTCAGGATTTTGAGACTGGATGAGATCTTGAAATAAAAACAATACTAAGGGATTAAAAAGCTTGAAAGAATATATGATGGATGATTTTTAAAAATCTGACTAAAAGTTGATTTTAACTGGTATAGTTCATAGGGCTGGACTATAAATTGAGAGTGGCTGCCTCACCCACCTCTGTTTGGACAGTTTCATCATATTTAATTTTACCCTCCGAGAGGCAGTTTTGCCTGTACAGCTGCTAACCACTTGGAGACCAACATCTGCAGTATCAGAAACGTCCTCAAGTTTGCATTCCATTATTGCAGGAAGTCAAGGAGAATGTGTAAAACCAGATGCTCCAGAACCCTGCTAAGTGTAGAAAATTGCAGAGGCCACTGACAGGCTCAGGCAAGGAGGGAGGGGAGCATGTTGTATAGGGTTTTGAGGTCAACATGAGATGGTTGAGAGAGTCTGGGCATAGTGCCCTTTCTCATCGCCAGTCAGCAATGTCTTGGTGTGTATTGGAAAGTTCTGGTGACGAGGCCCTCTGTCAAATGACTTTGATAGCCAGCTCAGGAACCACACAAAGAACAAAGAAAAAAGAAACTTTACAGCCCAGGAACAGACCCTTTGGCCCTCCAAACCTGAGCTGATCCAAATCCACTGTCTAAACCTATCGCCCAATTCCTAAGGATCTGTATCCCTCTGCTCCCCACCTATTCAAGCATCTGTCCAGACACACCTTCAGTGAATCTACCGTGCCTGCCTCTACTACCTTTGCTGGCAATGCATTCCAGGCACCTGTGTAGAGTATGTTCCGCATGTATCTCCCTTAAACTTTTCTTTTCTCACCTTGAACATGTGACCTCTCGTTATTGAATTCCTCACCCTGGGAAAAAGCTTATCTCTATCCACCCTATCTATACCCTTCATGATTTTGTCGACTTCAATCAGGTCCTCCTCAATCTCCTTTTTTCTAATGAAAACAATCCTAACCTACTCAACCTCTCTTCATAGCTAGTACCTTCCATATCAGGCAGCATCCTCATAAACCTCCAAAGCGTGCACATCCTTTTGGTAATGTGGCGACCAGAACGGTACAAAGTATTCTAAATGCAACCAAACTAAAGTCTTGTACAATTTTAACATGACCTGCCAGCTCTTGTACTCAATACCCCGACTAATGAAGGCAAGCATACCATATGCCTTCTTGACCACTCTATCAACCTGTGCAGCAACCTTCAGTGTGCAATGGACCTGAACTCCCAGATCTCTCTGTCATCATCTTTTCCCAAGGCTCTGTCATTTACAATATAGTTCATTCTAGAATTAGACTTCCCAAAATGCATCACCTCACATTTGCCTAGATTGAACTCCATCTGCCACTTCTCTGCCCAACGCTCCAGTCTATCTATATTCTCCTGTATTCTTTGACAGTCCCCTATGCTTTCTACTACTCCACCAACCTTCGTGTCATCTGCAAACTTACAGATCAGTCCAATAATGCCCGCTTCCAGATCATTTATGTATATCACAAATAGCAATGACTCCAGCACTGATTCCTGTAGAACACCGCTGGTCACCTTTCTCCATTTTGAGAAACTCCCTTCAACTACTATTCTCTGTCTCCAGTTGCTCAACCAGTTCTTTATCCACCTTGCTAAAACACCCTGCACACCATATAACTTCAGCTTCTCCATTAGTTTACCATGGGGAACCTTATCAGATGCCTCACTAAGGTCCATGTTTATGACATCTACAACCTTTCCTTCATCTGTCTACTTGGTCACTTCCTCAAAGAACTCTATTAAGTTGGTAAGGCATGATTTCCCCTGCACAAAACCATGTTGCCTATCACTGATAAGCTCATTCTTTTCCAAATATGAATAGATTTTATCCCTCAGTACCTTCTCCAGCAACTTTCCCACCACTGACATCAAGCTCACTGGTCTGTAGTTACCTGGAATATCCCTACTACCCTTCTTGTACAGGGGGATAAAATTAGCAACCCTCCAGTCCTCCGGCACTTCACCTGTGTTTAAGGATGCTACAAAGATATCTGTCAGGGCTCCAGCAAATTTACTCTGTCACCTCTCTCAGCAACCTGGAATAAATCCCAAGCGGTCCTGGGGATTTGTCCACCTTAATATCCTTTGGCCTACCCCACACATCTTCCCTCCTTATGTCAATGTGATCCAGAATAAACAAACTTCTATCTCTAATCTCAACATTCAACATGTCCCTTTCCTCAGTGAACACAGATGCAAAGTAATCATTGAGAATCTCACCTATTTTCCCAGATTCAACACACAACCTTCCTTCCTTATCCTTTAGCGGACCAACCCTTTCTCTAGTTATTCTCTTGCTTCTTGTATATGAATAAAAGGCCTTGGGATTCTCCTTAATCCTAGAAATAACTCGCTAGAGTTATTTCATGACCCATTTTAGCCCGCTTGCTTCCTTGTTTAAGATTGGTCCTACTCCCCGGTATTCCTCCAAGGCCCATTCTGTTCTTAGCTGCCTCGACCTTATGTACACTTCCCTTTTCCTCTTGGCTAGTTGCATGATTTCTCCTGTCATCCATGGTTCACGAATCTTGCCTTTCCTATCCCTTGTTTTCAAAGGGATATGCTTATCTTGCACTATCTTCAACCTATCTTTGAAAGCCTCCCTCATGTCAAATGTGGACTTCCCTTCAATGTGTTCTCAATCCATATTTCCTAGCTCCTGCTGAATTTTGATATAATTAACTTTGGCCCAGATTAGTACTCTTCCCCTACATCCACTCTCATTGTTGTCTATGAGTATTCTAAAACTTCCAGAATTGTGGTCACTATTCCCAAAGAAATCCCCTACTACAACTTCTACTACCTGGCCTAGCTCATTCCCCAACACCAGGTCCAATATGGCCCCTTCCCTCGTCTGACTTTTGACATACTGCTCTAGAAAACTTTCCTGGATGCTACTTACAAATTCTGTCCCCATCCAGACCTCTGACACTAAGTGTGTCCCAGTCAATGTTGGGAAGATTAAAATCTCCAATCACCACCACCCTGTTGCCTTTATATCTTTCCATAATCTGTTTATCTATTTGTTCTTCTATCTCAAGTTCACTGTTGGGAGGCCTGAAGTACAGCCTCAACAATATAACTGCACCTTTTTTATTTCTCAGCTCTACCCATAATGCCTCACTGTCAAGTCCTCCATAGTCTCCTCCTTTAGCACAGCTGTAATATCATCTCTGACCAGCAATGCAATTCCTCGCCCCATCTTTTACTCCCCTCCCTGTCCTGTTTGAAGCATCTATATCCTGGAACATTTAATTGGCAATCATGCCCTTCCTTCAACCAAGTCTCTGTGATCACAATAATGTCAAACTTCCAGACACCAATCCAAGCCCTAAGTTCATCTGCCTTACCCACTATACTCCTTGTATTAAAGAAGATGCACATCAAAATGCCAGTTCTTTTGCATTCATCTGCTCTCTGCCTACCCTTCCGCTTAGTAATGCTAACAGTCTCTAGTTTCCACCTCACTGTCTACTAGTCTTCTCTTCTGGTTCCCAGCCCCCTGCCACATTAGTTTAAACCCTCCCCAACAGCAGTAGCAAAAACTCCCCCAAGGACATTAGTTCCAGTCTGGTTCAGGTGTAGACAATCCAATTTGTAATAGTCCCACCTTCCCTAGAACTGGTCCCAATTTCCCACAAATCTGAACCCCTCCCTCCTACACCATCCCTCAAGCTGTTCATCCTGCCTATACCTTCATTTCTATGATGGCTAGCACGTGGCATTGTTCGCAATCCTGAGATTACTACCTTTGAGGTCCTCCTCTTTAACTTCTCTCCTAGCTCCCCGAATTCTGCTTTCAGGACCTCATCTCATTTTTTACTTCTGCCATTGGTGCCTATATGCATCAAGACAACTGGCTGTTCACCCTCCCCTTTCGGAATGCTCTGCAGCCGATCAGTGACATCCCTGAACCGAGCACCTGGGAGGCAACATAACATCCGGAGTCCTATTTTCGGCCACAGAACTGCCTATCTACTTCCCTTACAAGATGGCTCAGATGACTGCAGTGATGCAAGTTCAGAGAATAGGCCAGACCTATGTCACATCCAACAACACCAAAAGTACCTCACATCTCATAACCAAGTTTTTAACCCATGATGGTGCTTCCAGCTGCCTAATCTATGCCTCACCTTGGTGATACACTCCTCCCAGGTTTTGGCACATGCTCTTGCCCCTCCAAGCCATATAAGCAGCTTTTCAGATAGTCTGACCTGATAGTGAAGGGGATAAAAAATCGGTTAGACCATGATTGCTCTTGCCTTGATTTACCTTGGCTTCCAAAACCAGTTTAAATGAGTCACAGATGCTCATGAGTCTGTGGAAGATCCAAGCATAACATGTGACATCATCCATGTACTACAGGCCTCTGCTGCCTGGAGTGGTCACCCCTCTCAAGCTCATTTCCTTCCTGATGGACAGGTGAGGTGCCGGCAGACTGGAGGTTGGCTAACGTGGTGCCACTATTTAAGAAAGTTGGTTAGGACAAGCCAGGGAACTCTAGACCAGTGAACCTGACTTCGGTGGTGGGCAAGTTGTTGGCGGGAATCCTGAGGGATTTGGAAAGGCAAGGACTGATTAATGTCAGTCAACATGGCTTTGTGGGTGGGAAATCAAGTCTCACAAACTTGATTGAGTTTTTTGAAGATGCAACAAAGAGGATTGATGAGGGCAGAGCAGTAGATGTGATCTATATGGACTTCAGTAAGGTGTCCAACAAGGTTCCCCATGGGAGACTGGTTAGCAAGGTTAGATCTCATGGAATACAGGGAGAACTCGCCATTTGGATACAGAACTAGCTCAAAGGTAGAAGACAGAGGGTGGTGGTGGAGGGTTGTTTTTCAGATTGGAGGCCTGTGACCAGTGGAGTGCCACAAGGATTGGTGCTGGGTCCACTACTTTTCATCATTTATATAAATGATTTGGATATGAGCATAAGAGCTCTCTCTAGTAAGTTTGCTGATGACACCAAAATTGGAGGTGTAGTGGACAGCGAAGACAATTACCTCAGATTACAATGAGATCTTGATCAGATGGGCCAATGGGCTGAGAAGTGGCAGATGGAGTTTAATTTAGATAAACGTGAAGTGCTGTATTTTGGGAAAGCAAATCTTAGCAGGACTTATACGTATAATGTAAGGTCCTAGGGAGTGTGGTTGAACAAAGATACCTTGCAGTGCAGCTTCATAGCTTCTGAAAAATGGAGTCGCAGGTAGATAGGATAGTGAAGAAGGTGTTTAGTATGCTTTCCTTTATTGGTCAGAGAACTGAGTACAGGAGTTGGGAGGTCATGTTGTGGCTGTACGGGACATTGGTTAGGCCACTGTTGGAATATTGCGTGCAATTCTGGTCTCCTTCCTATCAGAAAGATGTTGTGAAACTTGAAATGGTTCAGAAAAGATTTACAAGGATGTTGCCAGAGTTGGAGAATTGAGCTATAGGGAGAGGTTGAAATGGCTGGAGCTGTTTTCCCTGGAGCGTTGGAGGGTGAAGGGTGACCTTAGAGAGGTTTATAAAATCATGAGGGACATGGATAAGATAAATAGACAAAGTCTCTTCCCTGGGGTGGGGGAGTCCAGAACTAGAGGGCATAAGTTTAGGGTGAGAGGGGAGAGATATAAAAGAGGCCTAAGAGGCAACTTTTTCACTCAGAGTGTGGTATGTGTATGGAATAAGCTGCCAGAGGAAGTGGTGGAGGCTAGTACAATTGCAACATTTAAAAGACATCTGGATGGGTATTTGAATAGGAAGGATTTGGAGGGATATGGGCCGGGCGCTGGCAGGTGGGACTAGATTGGGTTGGGATACCTGGTCGGCATGGACGAGTTGCACCGAAGGGTCTGTTTCTGTGCTGTACATCTCTATGACTCTATAACTCGAGAAAAGGCTCTAGACAACACACAAACACGGCAGCAAAGAGTGGGCAACCTTACCCAACTCCAGATCTGATTGGGAAGCTTTTTAATTCCCACCCATTAAGACTGCATTATGCAGTTCTTACATTGCTGCAAATAGCACTGCTGGTGTAGCGTTGTTAGGGCCTGAGATCTCAGAATCTGTATCCTTATTCCACTGGAATACTTCTTGAATCAATTTCTCATTGAATACAGTGTTATGTGGCAAGAAAATTATTAATGGATGCATTTAGCACCAGTGACACAATAACTATTGAACACAATAAATGATTCCCAAAAGTTGCATGTTCATTTCAATACACTAGGATCAATATATGGTACAGGAAGTCCTTGTTAATGTCACTAATTAGTTGCTTGAAAACACAATATTTGAAATGACATTATGTGAAAGAGTCTGTGTGAGACCCATAATTCCTCCCAAGAATTTTACACCCTATCTAAACTGAAATTGGAGACCCGTGACCCAGTTCTCAGGCTCAGCAAAACAGCTATGCTGGAATACCCAGACATACAGCGACATTAATGCGACATTAGGCTGCCGAAAGGAAATGCCAATAGTCTACTTGGATATGAAGATTAATGCAAAATAATGTTACTCAGGACAACTTTGAGCAAAGCCGTTCCATTTCCTTGTCCTTTAAACCTGTTCAAATATGAGTTTGTGATGGTCATGAAATTTGCATGGTTCATTGGGAGCGGGCTCATTGCTCATATATTCTCCAGTAAGTGCTTGGAGGAAGTAATTGTTTCAAGTATTTATTTATGTACATATTCTCAGTACATACATACAAACATAGAAAATAAGAACAAGAGTCTGTCAAGCCTGTTCTGCCATTCAATATGATCATGGCTACTCATTCAACTTATATTGCTGCCTGTCCAGCATTTATTGACCATCCCTGATTATCTTTGAGAAGATGGTGATGAGCTGCCTCCTTGACCGCTACAGTCCACAGGCTGTAGATTGACCCACAATTCTCTTAGGAAGGGAATTCCAGGATTTTGACCCAGTAATACTGAAGGAACAGAATATATCTTCAACTCAGGATAGTGAGCGATTTGGTGGGAAACTTGCAGGTGGTGGTAGTCCCATGTATCAGCTGCCCTTGTCCTTCTAGATGGGGATAGTTGTGAGTTTGGAAAGTGCTGTCTAAGCATCCTTGCTGAATTTCTGCAGTACATCTTGTAGATGGTAAACATTACTGCTCCTGAGCATTGATGGTAGAGGGAGTGAATGTTTGTGTATGGGGTGCCAATCAAATGTTTTTTTTTACTTGGATGGTGTCAGGCTTCTTGAGTGTTGCTGAAGTTGCCCCTGTCCAGGCAAGTGGGGAATATTCAATCACTTTTGCCTTGTAGATGATGGACCGGCTTTAGGGAGTCAGGAGATGAGTTACTTGCCACAGCTTTCCTAGTCTCTGACCTGTTCTTGTAGCCATTGTGTTTATACGGTGAGTTCAGTTGAGTTCTTGGTCAATGGTAAGCCCCAAGAATGTTGATAGTGGAGGATTCAGTGATGGTAACATGATTAAATGTCAACAGGCTGTGGTTAGATTGTCTCTTACTGGAGATGGTCATTGCCTGGCATTTGTGAGGCACAAATGTTACTTGCCATTTATTATCTCAATCTGGACTTTATCCAGATTTTGTTGCATTTGAACGTGGACTTCTTCAGTATCTGGTGCTGAATATTGTTCAATCTGGGCTGAATGGTCTGCTTCCACACTGTAAGGATTCTATGATCCTTGGATATACCTGGGCAATTTTCCACATTGGCGGGTTGATGCCAGTATTGTAACTGTACTGGAACAACTTGGGTGGGGGAGTGTCACGTTCTGGAGCACAAGTCTTCAATACTATTGCTAGAATCTTGTCAGAGCGCATACCTTTGCAGTATCCAGCATTTCCAACTATTTCTTTATGTTATGTGGAGTGAATTGAATTGGCTGAAGTCTGGCATTGGTGATGCTGGAACCAGATGCAGAGGAGGCTGAGATGAATCATCCACTCGACATTTCTGGCTGAAGACCACTGCAAATTCTTTAGCCTTATTTTTGCACTAATGTGTTGGGCTCTTTCATGACTGAACATGGGCATATTTGTAGTGCCTCTTCTTCCAGTGAGTTGTTTAACTTTCCACTACTATTCACTACTGGATGTGGCAGTACTGCAGATTTTAGATCTGATCGGTTGGCTGTGGGATTGCTTAGCTCTGCCTATCACTTGCTGGTTTTGCTGTTTGACATGCAAGTAGCTGTTTTGCAGCTTCACCAGGTTGACACCTCATTTTTAAGTATGCCCAGTGCTGTTCCTGGCACGCCCTCCTGCATTCTCCATTGAACTAGAGTTGATTCTCTGGCTTAAGAAAATGGCTGACAGGGGTGTCTCCTCCCAATAAAGGAACACTTGAGCGGTCTGGGACATTCAGCCTTGGACCTTCAGGTGACCATCCTCCAAGGCGTTCTTCGGGACAGGCAACAACGCAAAGTGGCTGAACAGAGGCTGATAGCGAAGTTCACTACCCATGGGGATGGCCTCAACTGGGACTTCGGTCTCACTACAGGTGACCCCACTGCACTATGCACACTTTCTCTTTCTATCTCTCACACACATGCACGCGAGCACGCGCACACACTCTTATATACTCACACACTCATGCAGACCCTCTCTCATACACACACTGTCTCGCAGACACACACATACACCTCCCACACTCACACCCACACACGCACCCTCCCACAGGCATATACCCCATCTCATTCACACACGTACTTTACCAAGCTTACCCACGTGTAAATACACACTCACTCACATGCACTCACAACCACACGCATACACTCACATGCGCACACTCACTCTGTCTCTCATGCACGTGCACACACATAGAAGTTTATGGGGTGAATTTGTATCTGCAGAATTATATTTGCAGATACAATCTATTTTGCTCAAAAATGCATAACCTACAGTCAATCCATGCAGTATTCTATTGATCCCACTTTAGAAATGGAACCAGTCTGACTCAAGATTGGGACAGAGACAGACTTTTACCTCACACCTTTAATACATTGTCTGAGCTGAGATGGCACCTTTTGTTAGAAAACCTGAAGTTATCTTGAGAATGTCACTTAAAAGAAGTTCTGGGATTTTCATATTTAAGAACCGAAATGAGTAAACCCATTTTAAAAGATGAAAGACTTAATCTAAGTTTGTTCAATATGTCATTTCAGCTGCATGACACTGTAATCTTTTGCTATAAAATCTGTACCTTATGGTCCTGCTTCACAACCACCTGATGAAAAACCAGGGATTCAAAAGATGGTGCCTCCAAATAAATCAGTTGGACTATAACATGCTGTTGTGTGATTTTTAACTTGGGGGTCATAGAGTGGGAGTCATAAAGTTGTACAGCATGGAAACAGACCCTTTGGTTCAACTCGTCCATGCTGATCATATATTAAAAATTAATCTAGTCCCCTTTTCTAGCATTTGGCCCATATCCCTCTAAACTCTTTCTATTTATGAGCCAACACCACTTCCCTGGCAGCTCATTCCCCAAACACACACGCCACCTTCTGTGTTAAAAGGTCTGTTTTAAACCTTGCCCCTCTCATCTTAAACCTATGCCCTCTAGTTTTGGATTCCCCTATCCTGGGAAAAGACCTTGACTATTCAAACTAGTCATGCCTCTCACGATTTTATGAATGTCTATGAGGTCATCCTTCAGCCTCTGATGCTCCAGGGAAAATAGCCCCAGCCTATTCAGCCTCTCCCTTTCGCTCAAACCTTCCAACCCTGACAACATCCTTATAAATATTTTCTGCATCCTTTCAAGTTTAACAAAATCTTTCCTATAACAAGCAAACCAGAATCGAATGCAGTATTCCTAAAGCCTAACTTACGTCCTATTCTGAAAGTGGCTTCACCAATGTCCTGTACAGCTGCAATATGAAATCCCAACTTCAAATCAATATACTGACCAATAAAGGCAAACATACTAAACACTTTCTTGACTACCTTGTCTACCTGTGACTCCACCTTCATGGAACTATGAACCTGTATGTGTCTTTGTTCGACAACACCCCCCAGAGCCCTACCATTAACTGTGTAAGTCTTGACCTGATTTGCCTTACAAAAATACAGCACCTCATATTTATCTAAATCAAACTTAATCTGTCATTCCTTGGCCCATCGGCCCATCTGAAAATGTCCTATGTTCTGAGATACCCTTCTTCGCTGTCCATCACGCTCCCAATTTTGGTGTTATTTGCAAACCTACTAACCATTCCTCCTACAATCAGATTCAAATCATTTATATAAATGACAAATTACAAGTGGACTTTAAAGTTTCCCACTCAGAGTACATTTTGCACCCTTGTCAACTTCAGTGTTTTTTCCAAGTCATAGAGTCCTACACCTGCCCTTTGGCCCAAACTGGTCCATGCCGACCAAAATATCCACCCACGCTAACCCCATTTTCCTGCACTTGCCCATATCCTTCTAATCCTTTCTTATCTATATATTTGTCCAAATGCCATTTAAATGTTGTTAATGTACCCATCTTGTGCTGGCAGCTTATTCCATAAGCGTACTAGCTTTTGTGTAAAAACGTTGCCCCTCAGGTTCCCTTTTATTCTTTCGCCTTTAGCCTAAAACTGATGCCCTCTAGTCCTCGATTCCCCAACCCTGGGAAAAAGACTGAGTGCATTCACCCTATCCATGTCTTTCATGATCTTGTACACCTCAATAAGGTCCCCCCTCAGTCTCCTGCACTCTAAAGAAAACAGTCCTAGCTTGTCCAACCTTCCCTATAATTCAGACTATTAAGTCCAGGCAATATCCTTGTAAATTTCTCCTGCACTCTTTGCAGTTTAATAGCATTGGTCCGGTAACAAGGTGACCAAAACTGAACACAATGCTCCAAGTGCGGCCTCACCAACTTCTGTACAACATTACTTCCCAACTTCCAAACTCAACACCCTTACTGATGAAGGCCAATGGGCCAAAAGCCTCCTTCACTACCCAATCTATCTGTGACTCCACTTTCAAAGACCTGTGCACCTGAAATCCAAAGTCCCTCTGTTCCACTACACTCCTTTAAGGCCCTACCATTCACCATGAAACTCCTACCTTGATTTGACTTTCCAAACCTTACACCTATCTATATTAAATTCCATTTGCCATTTCTTGGCCCATTTCCCCATCTTATCAAGGTCCTGATGTTCACTGTTCACGATACCGCCTATTTTATGTCATCAGCAAACTTACTAATCATGCCTTGTACATTCTCATCCAAATCATTGATATAGATAGCAAACAGTAATGGACCTAGCACTGACCCCTGAGGCACTCTACTCGTCACAGGCCTCCAATCTGATAAGCATCCTTCCACTATTACCCTCCACTTCCTACCATCTAGCCAATTTTGAATCCAATGTGTCAGCTTACCTTGGATTCTATGCGATCTAGCCTTCCAGAGCAGCCTACCATGTGGAACCTTATCAAAAGCCTTATCAAAGTGTTGTTCAATATGGAGGAATATTGATTCATCAGCTTAGGGAGGATGGGGGGTAATCGTACGAGGTTTCCTTGTCCATGTTTAACCTAAAGCCATGAGACTTCATGGACTTTGGAGTCAACGTTAAGGATTCTCAAGGTAACTCACTCCCTACTGTTTACCTCTGTAGAGTGTATCCTACTGTGTATTAGGATGTATTCAAGGATGATGCTGGTGGTGTCTAAGATAATGCCTGTATGATATGATTCCATGAGTATGACTATGTCAGGCTGTTGCCTGTTGAGGCTGCAAGGCACTCCCCCAGTTTGGCACTAGCTCCCAGATGTTGGTAAGGAGGACTTTGCAGGGTTGACAGGGCTGTTTCTGCCATGAGGATGGTTTCTTCATTTTGTTCCATTATAAATAACTATCTTCCATAGAAATGTGTTATAACCTTTAGACTCCATACCTTGATACCCGGCTCTGCCATTGCTACCTGCCTGACACTGGTTTAGATTTCCATATGAGATCTTTGACATAAGAATATTTGAACAGCAATAGGTCACTCAGGCCTTAGAGACTGTTGCACAATTCAGTTAGATCATTGACAGAGAACAGCTCCGTGCTATTTCCTGTTTATCTGAGCAACTTAGTGATCAGCTAATATTATGGACTATAATTTAATTCATCTTTGTTTGATTTTAGTGTTATGCAGAGAAATAGGAAAGGAAGTCTATTTTAAATTGGATTAAAAATCTATTGTTTTAAAATGTATGTCACTATATTTGCTGACAATGACAGTTTTAGGAAAGTGCATATGCAACGTTGACTTTCTAGGTCTCTGATGTTCTATTAAGTTTTAACATTTTAATAATTTCTGGAATTTTATCACCGTCCTGTCAGATTTACCCATCAGTGACATTAATCTCACTTTAGGTTTCTCAAGGCACATTTGATTCTGCAAGGTCTATTGCCCATCATTAACAAGCTTGCTAAGCCATTTCAGAGTGTAGTTAAGAGTCACTAGCATTGCTATGACTCTGGAGTCATAAATAAACAAGATCAGGTAAGGACCGCAAACTTCATGCAAAAATATTTGTGAACTAAATGCATTCTTGTCATGGTTTCATGGTCACCATTATTGAAGTTAGCTTTAATTCCATATTGATTCATTGGATTTAACTTTCACCATCTGAAATTATAGGATTTGAATCCATGTTACCAGAACATTAACCTGGCCTCTGGATACTAATTCTCTAACATTTCCACTATACCAAGGCAATTTCATAGGATCATAGACTCCCTACAGTGCAGAGAGAAGTCTTTTGGTCCACTGAGTCTGCACCACCCACTGAAGAGCATCTCACCCAGACCCAGACCCTGTAAGCCCTCATTTACCATGGCTAATTCATCTAGTCTACACATCCCTGATTATTACTGGGCCATTTAGCATGGCCAATCCACCTAAAGTGCACATCTTTGGACTGTGGGAGGAAACCAGAGCACCCGGCAGAAATTCACACAGACACGGGGAGAATGTGCAAACTCTACGTAAACACTCAAGGCTGGGATCGACCCAAAGTCCCTGGTGCTGCGAGACAGCAATGCTAACCACTGAGACACTGTGCCACCCTTTTGAAGGTAGGAAAGATTATTTTGCTGACAAGATATCAAATAAACAGTAAAAGATTTTGTTAAGGAATTCTAATGTTGTTAAAAATTTAAGCATAATTATTAAACAACAAAGTGACTTTCAGATATGAATCATCAGGTGCTTCATTTAAGCATTTATAAAGGCTGCATAGATTATAATATGATGAAGCCTCACAAAACAAATAACTTACCCTTTCATAATGGAGGAGAAAGTGAGGACTGCAGATGCTGGAGATCAGAGCCGAAAATGTGTTGCTGGAAAAGCGCAGCAGGTCAGGCAGCATCCAAGGAGCAGGAGAATTCAAGCAGGAGATTCCTGAAGAAGGCATCATGCCTGAAACGTCGATTCTCCTGCTCTTTGGATGCTGCCTGACCTGCTGCGCTTTTCCAGCAACACATTTTCGGCTCTACCCTTTCATAATGTCATCTTTTGATGTTCAAATCTTTCATCTTAAGTCAAATGCAAAAGAAAGTAATTAGATGGTGAAATGCTGGTAGCCTTGAGATGGTAACACATTTTACATTAACCCTTTCCCCATGTTTTCTTTGAACTTTCTCAACTTTAGTTGCTATATTTCTATTAAATAATATAGTTCCGATAAATTGATTGTCCAAGTAATTGTAAAAACGTACAAACATGATTTTTAGAGTATATGACAGGCCATGCCATTCATTAGCATTTCACAGCAAAAGCAAATCAATTAAGAAAAAATCATTACATCTGCTCATGCAAAAAGACAATATGCTTAGGAAGACTATAATTGCAGGGTTTAAACAATTATTAATTTGTTATGGATTATGTAGTCAGCAGTGATCACCATATTTGAAAAGCAATTCCTGGACACAGCACAATAATATTCCACCTATCAGCCTAACTTTCTGTGTTGTCCTTGATCCATCCATCTGTTTTGCCTAGGACTCTGATAGGCTTTAGTCTTTGCATATATTGTCTTAAATGCTGTGCACTAACAGCATGGAGTTAGACTACTGGCCTTGCTTTGCTGTTTGGTCAAAAGTATGCTTTCCGTCCCAAAATCTTTGAATCATTGCTATCATTGCTCAATATCATATTATAATAATTATCATTACAGGCTTCACAATCATATCTGAGGCTTTCAGCTAACAGAAGGTTTCAGAAATAAAACAATATATATTAAGGATTGAGCACTAAAGTGTTAATTTGTTTCTATAATCATACACAGAAAGTTAGAGTAAATATGGGAGGCACAATGGACAGCACAGTGGCACATGGGTGGCACTGTGGCATAATGTTTAGCACTGCTGCCTCACAGTACCAGGGACCTGGGTTTGATTCCAGCCTTGGACTACTGTATCCCTGGAGTTTGCATGTTTTCCTTGTGTTTGGACAGGTTTCTGCTGGGTGCTCCAGTTTCCTCCCACAGTCCAAATATATGCAGGTTAGGTGGATTGGCCATGCTCAATTGCTCCCTAGTATCCAGGGACATGTTGACTAGGTGGATTAGCCATCATAAATGTCAATGCAAACTTACTAATTGCATCTCCTATATTCACATCCAAGTCATTTCTATAATGATGAAAAGCAGTGGATCCAGCACTGATCCTTGCACATTGCCCCAGAAATATACAATGGTTATTCCTCTACATAAAACAAAGAATGGCAGATGCTGCAGATCTGAAACCAGAAATTGCTGGAAAAACTCAGCAGGTCGAGCAGCATCTGTGGAGAGAAATTAGTGTTAACATTTCAAGCCTGATGACCCTTCTTCTGAAGGATTCAAAACATTAATTCTCTTCTCACTCCACAGAAGCCACCAGAATTGATGGATTTTCCTAACCTACCAACATGAACTCTGTAATCTGAATTAAACATAGCTCTAAGTAACCTCGTGTTGGTATTGTAAATGCTATCTTTTTGGTGTCACATCTATTTCTTCACAGTGGTCCCATCAATGTCATTGTCTTGAAAGATCCGGACTGCAATCAAGATCTGCCACTTGGGTGATCTTGTGCACGCTCATGGAGATTGGAACACTTCACCTCAATTACCAAAGCAAATGTGGAAATATCTGAGCTCAGAAGGGTCTACTTCTATCTTTATTTATTATTCTACTATGCTTTGCCTCCTTGATGCATATAAGATTTCAATTAACTTCAAAGCTACAAATCAAAAATTCTAGCGACTCTGGAACATTTTTCAGTTGAAAGCTTCCCCTTGAAATGTGTTAGCAATCTTGGCAACCTCATTTTAATAACAGTAATATCAAATGTTTGTATTGTTTTGTTTAGCTCAGTTAGTTACATAGCGAGCATATCCATTGATTTAATTCCCATTGCACAGACTTCAATCCCCAATCCAGCTGAGATAGAAGCAGGATAAAAGCAAATTACTGAGAATGCAAAGGGTCAGTTAGATTCGAAACGTCAGCTCCTTTCTCTCCTTATAGATGCTGCCAGACCTGCTGAGATTTTCCAGCATTTTCTCTTTTGATTGGAGATAGAAGCAAGGTCTTTCTTTTATTCAACAAATGCCTGAGAGAACAAAGTTCATCACCAACTTCTTGAAGACAATTAGGGATGAGCAATAGAACAAAAGAATAGGAGCAGGATTAGGCCATCTGGCCTATCCAGATGCTCCACCATTCAATAAGATCATGGCTAATCTTTCGTGGCGTCAGCTCCACTTACCTGCCCACTTATCACAGCCCTTTATTTCTTTACTGATCAAAAATCTATCTAACTTTGCCTTAAAAACTTTCAATGAGGTAACCTTAACTGCTTCACTGGGCAGGGAATTCCACAGATTCACAATCCTTTGGGTGAAGAAACTCCTCCTTAACTCAATCCTAAACCTGCTGCCCCTTAATTTGAGACTGTACCCTCTAGTTCTAGTTTTACCATCAGTGTAAACAACCTCCCTGTTTCTGTCTTATCTAGAACATAGAACATAGAACATAGAACAATACAGCACAGAACAGGCCCTTCGGCCCACGATGTTGTGTCGAACATTTGTCCTAGCTTAAGCACCTATCCATGTACCTATCCAATTGCCGCTTAAAGGTCACCAATGATTCTGACTCTGCCACTCCCACAGGCAGTGCATTCCATGCCCCCACCACTCTCTGGGTAAAGAACCTACCCCTGACATCTCCCCTATACCTTCCACCCTTCACCTTAAATATATGTCCCCTTGTAACACTCTGTTGTACCCGGGGAAAAAGTCTCTGACTGTCTACTCTATCTA
>NC_057711.1:89904884-89910883 GCF_004010195.1 Chiloscyllium plagiosum
TCCTTGCGTTGAAGTATACACACTTGAACCCATCTCTCTGTCCGCAAGTATTCCTTGTCAGTGCTACCTTCTCCACAGCCTCCCTACAGTCTTGGGCATCCTGACAAACAGCTAACCTACTTGCTGGACTACAAGTCCGGATCCCATCCCCCTGCCAAATTAGTTTAAACCTCCCCGAAGAGTGCTAGCAAACCTACCTCCCAGGATATTGGTGCCCTTCTGGTTCAGGTGCAATCTGTTCTGCTTGTACAGGTCCCACCTTCCCCAGAATGCAGTCCAATTGTCCAAATACCTGAAGCTCTCCCTCCTACACCATCCTTGCAGCCATGTGTTCAACTGCACTCTCTCCCTATTCCTTGCCTCACTGTCACGTGGCACTGGCAACAACCCAGAGGTGACGACTCTGTCTGTCCTAGCTTTTAGCTTCCAGCCTAACTCCTTGAGCTCCTGAATGACCTCCCCACCCCTCTTCCTACCTATCTCATTGGTGCCATGTGCACCATGAGCTCCTGAATGACCTCCCCACCCCTCTTCCTACCTATCTCATTGGTGCCAATGTGCACCACGACTTCTGGCTGCGCACCCTCTCCCTTAAGGATTCTGAAGACACAGTCCGAGATGTCTCGGACCCTGGCACCCAGGAGGCAACAAACCATCCGTGAGTCTCGCCCATGTCCACAGAACCGCCTGTCTGTCCCTCTAACTATAGAGTCTCCTATAACTAGCGCTCTCCACCTCTCCCCCTTTCCCTTCTGGGCCTCAGAGCCGGATCTCGTGCCAGAGACCCGGTCACTGCAGCTTACCCCTGCTAGGACGTTCTCCCCCAACAGTATCCAAAGCGGTATACTTACTGTTGAGGGGAACGATCACAGGGGATCCCTGCACTGCCTGCTTCCTCCCCTTCCCACCTCTAACTGTTACCCAGCTACCTCTGTTCTCTAGCGTAACTATGTCCCCATAGCTTCTATCTATCACCCTCTCAAATAATCCTCAGTTCATCCAACTCCAGCTCCAGTTCCCTAACGCGGTCTGTGAGGAGCTGGAGCTGGCTGTGTTTCCTGCAGGTGAAGTCGGCAGGAGCGTCGGTAGTCACCCCTACCTCAAACATCCTGCAGGAGGAACATTCCACTGCCTGCGCTGCCATTACTCTACACTTAGTGTCCAAAACAAGAATACTAAGTAGCTTACCTGTTCAGCTGACTAAGTCCTTTTTTTTAGGTTAGAGGAGGAGGGAGGGTGGGAGACACTACACATGTATAGTCTCGGGTTCCTTCTCCACTCAAACTTCTTACCTTCCCAGAAGCCTCTGTTGACGATTTCCGGGTTCCTGCTCCTAGTTGAAAAAAAACCACAGACTGCGAAAAGAATAACGTTAATTTAAACTGGTCTCCGCTTACCTTCCGGCTCCCCTCTCTGTGCGCCCGCTGTAGCACTCTTAATACCCTTAATAATTTTATATGTTTCTATACTTCTATACATTTCTCATTCTTCTAAATTCCAATGAGTATAGTCCTAGTCTGTTCAATCTCTTCCCCATAAGCCAACCCTCTCAACTCTGGAATGTAGTAAACCTCCTTTGTACACTCTCCAGTGCCAGTACATCCTTTCTCAAGAGACTAAAACTGTACACACTACTCCAGATGTGGCCTCATCAGCACTTTATACAACTGCAGCAAAATCTTGTTATTTTTGAACTCCATCAGTCTAGCAATGAAAGACAATATTCCATTTGCCTTCTTAATTATCTACTGCACTTGCAAACCAGCTTTTTGTGATTCATGCACAATGACAGCCAAGTCATTTTGCACAGCATCATGCTGCAATTTTACACCATTTAAAGAGTAGTCCATTTTACTGTTATTCCTCCCAAATGGATGACCTCACATTTAGCAACATTGTACTCCATCTGCCAGATTCTTGTCCACTCACTTAATCTATCAACATCCCTCTGCAGACTTCCTGTGTCTTCTGCACAATTTGCTCTACTCATCTCAGTGTCATCTGTGAACTTTTACACATTACATTTGGTCCTGAACTCCAGCTCATCTATGCAAATTGTAAACAACTGTGGTCCCAACACTGATCCCTGAGGCACATCACTAGTCACCAATTGCCAACCAGAAAAAGACCCATTTATCTTATCTCTTTGTTTTCTATTACTAAATCAATCTTCTATCCATGTTAATACATTACTTGTAATGTCATGCACCTTTACCTTATGAAACAGCCTTTTGTGTGGCACCTTGCCTTCTGGAAATCCAGATGCTGGAATCCTGTTGGTGTATCATTGTCCAGCGTGCTCATAATGTCCTCAAATAATTCTAGTAAATTAGTTAAACATAATCTGTCTTTCTTAAACATATGCTACAAATCTGCCCGATGGGACATTTCCGTCAAAAGTCTCACTATCTCTTCCTTGATTATAGATTCAAGCATTTTCCCCACTACAGAAGTTAAGCTAATGAGTCTATGGTTGCCCATCTTTTGTCTATCTCCTTTTATAAATAGTAGCACCACATTTGCTGCTTTCCAATCTGCCAGAACTGCTCCAGAGTCCAGTGAATTTCGGTAAATATACCACGAATGTATTTACTATTTCCCCCACCATAAGTTTTAGTACCCTGTGATGCATTCCAGTAGGGCCAGGAGACTTGTCTACCTTAAGCTTCATTGGTTTACCCAACACTATCTCTTTAATGAAACTGATCATTTCTAGGTCCTCACCTGTCAAAGCCTCCTTGTCATTAATTATAGGCATGTTATTTGTTTTATTTCACTGTGAAGACTTACAAAAAAAACCTGTTCAATGCCTTGTCCATTTCCTCATTTTCCATTATTAAATCCCCCATCTCATCTTCTAAAAGACCAACATTTACCCTAGTCACTCTTTTTTGTTTTATATATTTGCAGAAATGTTTGTTATCTGGTTTTATATTCTGAGCTAGTTTACTCTCATTATACAAATTACATTTCTCTATTTTTTCATGGCTTTCTGTTGACCTTTAAAGATTTCTTAATGCCCCAGTTTCCCAATAAGCTTTATATGCATTTGATTTCAATTTGATACCCTCCTCTATTTCCTCAATTATCTATGCCCGATGGTCTCTTACCTATAGTCCTTCCATTTCACTGGCAAATACTTTGGCTGAGCACAGTGCTTTGAAAGCACTGAAAGTCTTTGAAAGTCCTCCATTATTCCTCAATTGTGCCACCATTGTCTTTGCCCCCAGTTTACCTGAACCAACTTCTCCCTCATCCCATTGTAGTCTCCTTTGTTTAAGCTTAAGACACTGGTATTGGATTTTACCTTCTTACCCTCCATCCGTATTTGAAATTCAACCATACTGTTAACACTCCTTCTGAGAGGATCTCTTGCTGTGAGATCATTAATTGTTCCTGTCTCATTCCAGAGGACTAGATCTAGGATAGCTTGCTCCCTCATGGGTTGCATTATATACTGTTTAAGGAGGAGAAATTGAGGACTGCAGATGCTGGAGATCAGAGTCAAAAGTGTGGTGCTGGAAAAGCACAGCAGATCGGGCAATTAGAGGAATTCCTGATGACTGGTTTATGCTCGAAACATTGATTCTCCTGCTCCTCGGATGCTGCCTGACCTGCTGTGCTTATCCAGCACCGCACTCTCAATACTGTTTAAGGAAACGATTGTGGATACATTCTATGAACTCCTCCTCAAGGCTGTCTTGATCAACTTGGTTTGACCAATCAATACGCACATTAAAATTCTCCATGATAATTACTGTACCATTTTTATATGCACCAGTTATTTCTTTGTTTTATGCCCCCTCCTTTGACTAGGTCTATCAGTGATGTTTTCCTGTAATATTTCTAATTTCCACGCATGTTGATTCAAAGTTTTTCCCTACAGAGCCGATACCATTTATTTTCTACCACCATATGTCATCCTTAAATATCAGAGTAACACTACCTTCCTTTCCTTTTGGTTTGAAATAAATATTGACCCAGCCAACAAAGCTCAAAACCCAAAAACTAACTTAAAACTAAATTTAAAAGGCTCTTAAGACACTTCTCACCTGGCACCTCCTGACAAGTTCCAAACACGCCAGCTTTCGGCAAAATAAACAAAGAAGTGCAGATCCTGGAAATTAGAAACACAAACATGTTCTGAAGAAGGATCACTGGACCTGAGACGTTAACTCTGCTTTCTCTCCACAGATGCTGTGTGTCCTGCTGACTTCTTCCAGCAAGTTCTACTTGTGTTTATTGTAACTCTTGGTCTGATTTCTGATTTTCAGTATTCCTCCATTAGCTCACTCTTCCAAGGTGAGATGCCAACTCAAACAGTGATGTGGCCAAAACCTTCATGTAATAGTTACGCTTCCAAAACGGAATGTTCACGAAGATGAGTTACGCCAAGACTGTTTAGCTATATTTTGTCAAGATTTAGGGCGGCATGGTGGCTCAGTGCTTAACACTGCTGTCTCACAATGCCAGGATCCTAGGCTCAGTTCCAGATTTGGGTGACTGTATGTATAGCATTTGCACGTTCTCCCTAAGCCTGCATGGGTGCCAAGTATTCTGGTTTCTTTTCCACAATCCAAAGATGTGCAGGTTAGGTCGATTGGCCATGTTAAATTGCCCTGTAGTGTCCAGGGATGTGTAGGATAGGTGGATTAGCCATGGTAAATGTGCGGTTACAGGGATGGGGGGTGGGATGCCTTGAGAGTTGGTGCCGATGCAATGGGATAAATGGCTTCTTTCTGCAGTGTAGGGATTATATGAGATTCCCTCAGAGCAAGGAAGAAAATTAGAGGAACAAATGGAAAAGGGAGGAAAATTAAACACAGGAAATTATTTATAGTGCGAGTAGACCCCAGGCAAGGTTCCCCACTTTGGTACAGTTTCAGACAGAATACCCAACTTGTAGTCTCCCATATGAGGAGAGATGAACTGACTCCCCTACATTATTTACCCACCCCCTTAGTTGGTTGCAACAAAGTTGATTTATAGAGGATCCCTTCCTTTGTGGATATCTTTTAACTGACCCAAAAAACTTTTATTTTTAAAAGGAGATAATTTAACCAGACTTTCATGAATTATCAAAATGAATAAGGTTGCTGTACATAAGAAGAAATACTAACACAACCCACATAAGCACAGTTATATATAAGAGGTAAGTCCAAAAAAAAAGTAAAAAAAAGTTTCACAGACAAATCTTTGACTTGGTCATGAAAAGCAGATAAGATGATATTGTGTTCATTACTGGGTTCTACCTGTAACATTGTCACTGGCAGTAGAACAGACAATTTTTAAGATTCTTGTTTTATAGCTCCTTGTCCTGGTTTCTTTCTTAAACTAGTTTGCACCTCTCAGAGAGAGAAGGATGTTACCTGCAACACAGATAATTGTGACCTTCACAGTTTACTAATACTTAAAGCCATATGTGCAAAACCCACTCGACCTCTTCAGTGGAGTTGAAATTGCATTTTAATGCCTGTCCTTGAGTATTCTTCAAAAGGAAAAACAGAATATTTGTCTGCAGTTTGGGACATAAAGTGCTATTGAGCAGGAAGGCGCTAGCCCCTGTGGTCATTGTAGTCACAAGAGATCACAATCAAACCTCTTTGAAGTTTCTTTCACACCTGTAGGTGTTACATTCCAGTAGAGGTTTTTTCTTACACACCTGCAATTATTGTCTCTGCAGCAGTTCACTTTTAGAAAACACATTTTGGACTTGCACGAAAAAAAGCTAGAAATTGGTGTCTGGCCAGTGTCATACATATATTACATAGAACATAAAACATAGAAAAATACAGCGCAGTACAGGCCCTTTGGCCCTCGATGTTGCGCCGATCCAAGCCCACCTAACCTACACTAGCCCACCATCCTCCATATGCCTATCCAATGCCCGTTTAAATGCCCATAAAGAGGGAGAGTCCACCACTGCTAGTGGCAAGGCATACCATGAACTCACGACTCGCTGAGTAAAGAACCTACCCCTAACATCTGTCCTATACCTA
>NC_057711.1:89915850-89964707 GCF_004010195.1 Chiloscyllium plagiosum
CACTGTCACCCATCTGTCTGCTATCTTTGGAGTTACTACTTCCCTAAAGCTCCGATCTATGACCCCCTCTGCCTCCCGAATGATCCTAAGTTCATCCAACTCCAACTCCAGTTCCCTAACACGATCTTGGAAGAGCTCTCCTGCGCACTTTTATAGGGAAAAAAAAACCTACCCAGGTAAGCTTGCGCTACACCAGCTTTCGGGTCCTCTCCGCGCTTTCTTTAAAAAAAAACTTTCAAATTTAAACCGTTAAACAAACGTCACCGAGCCTTCAAGCAGCCACTGCCCAACAGCCCTTACCTGCTCCGCTGAGAGAGTGAAAGGATATTGAAAGGATATGAATAAAGAGAAAATGAAAATAGGAATTTGAAACTTAACAAAAAATTCTGGGAAAACACAGCATCTGTGAGGTTAATGTTTGAATGGTGAGTTTTCAAAATGTTTGTTCTAATAAAGGATCCATATATAAGATTTTAATGCTAACTGATCTATTTTCATTGTTTCCTGTTTTCATTTCATCTATGTTCAAACTAATTTTTGATCAATTTGATTCATAAGTCCTTTTAAACATTCATACAGATTCATACACTGATTTGTATTCTACTAAAAAATGTAAAACACTTTTGAAATAATGAATGTCATACTGATAGCAGCATTATCAGAAACAGCGTTTCAGAGAAAGCCTCAGGATGCTGTGGTAAAAGCCCTTGCTGGGATTACAGGTAATATGCTTGCATAGCTGCAGTTTCTTGCAATCACATGCTGCTATGTGGTTTCAACCATGTGGTTCACCAGCAGAAATTACAGCTCTTATTTTATTGGAATATTAACTATGCGAAAGAGGAAACAAGCATTGTGAACAGAAACATTTACTCACTTGGTTTCATTTCAGAAAAATAACGAGCAATGAAAGTAGAATCTTCAGGTTTCCCCGTTAGATAGAAGCTTTGATCAATTGTAGCCTCAAAGATAGTTTGAAGTTAAAATGTTGTGTGATTGTTCACAAGCTCAATACACTGTATCAATAATGAAATGAACTGATGCTAAATGAATTGATAAATTGTTCCTGATTGTGCTGTTGCAAGAATTTAGAGTGCAGGCTTCCATTGAGGTAACAGCTCTCAGCATCAATGCGATCTGAAGTATAATCTCAAGCATCGCTCAAAGCGGTTACATACAATGGCATTGATATATTTATTTTAGATTAGATTACATTTAGATTACATTACAGTGTGGGAACAGGCCCTTCGGCCCAACAAGTCCACACCGACCCACCGAAGCGAAACCCACCCATACCCCTACATTTACCCCTTACCTAACACTACGGGCAATTTAGCATGGCCAATTCACCTGACCCTGCACATCTTTGGACTGTGGGAGGAAACCGGAGCACCCGGAGGAAACCCACGCAGACACGGGGAGAACGTGCAAACTCCACACAGTCAGTCGCCTGAGGCGGGAATTGAACCCGGGTCTCAGGCGCTGTGAGGCAGCAGTGCTAACCACTGTGCCACCCGATCACTGTGTGATCAATCTCCTTTTTTAATAGTATTATTGTTATCAAATATTTGGTTCTCTTAACATGAGGGAAGAACCTGTTTTGCTTTAACGAGAGATAGGGTGGCACAGTGGTTAGCACTGCTGCCTCACAGGAGACCTGGGTTCAATTCCTACCTCAGGCAACGGTCTGTGTGGAGTTTGCACATTCTCCCCGTGTCTGCATGGGTTTCCTCACACAGTCCAAAACAAAATGTGCAGGTTCGGTGAATTGGCCATGCTAAATTGCCCATAGTGTTAGGTGAAGGGGTAAATGTAGGGGAATGGGTCAAGTGGGTTGCTGTTCGGAGGGTTAGTGTGGACTTGTTGGACCGAAGGGCCTGTTTCCACGCAGTAAGTAATCTAAAAAAAATCATCCAGCTTGAGGGAAGGCAAATAATTTTGACAAAACACAGACATCTTTGTACAAAAGTTTATCGATAAAGATACTTTTGTGTTTAAAATTTGTAAGCTAGATTAATACAAATACTATAGTTGTCATTTTTCCAGTAACTCAAGATCAGTATTGTAGACACTAACTTCAGAGACAAAAATGAGTGCATTGGGAAAATGACATTTATAAAAAGACTTCTTAAAAATGGTTATGAAACTATCGGATACCAAATAAAAAGCATTTTAATTGATTAAGGCATTTGAAAATGAAAGGGCAGAGGTAAAACCTCCAAGAACATGTCACTCTAAAGTTGGTAACTTTAATAGATCCAGTCAAAATATCAAACTTTACTGTAAGGTACATTCTGCCAAAGTTTTCTGTCCAAACACGTGTTCAGTGAGCATCTTAGCAACATCGGAACAGGAACAGGTTATTCAGCCCCTCGAGACTGCTCTGCTACTTTGGATCATGGTTGACCACCTACTCCAACATAATATTCCCATGCTATCCCCACATCCTTTGATGTCAAGAAGTTTATCAGTGTCTCTCTTGAACTTAATGATTGAGCTTTCACAGTGTAGGAAATTCCAAGGATTCACCCATCTTGGGAGAGCAAATGACTGAAGGCTAAGAGGGTACCTGACTGATTATGAGGAGCATTGACAGGGTGGTTCAGAAGCAGTGAATAAGTAAAGTCATCTTCCTACTGCCTCGCTCTGATATTCTAACAATTGAAAGCTTGCAAGGTTTGTGAAGGTTTGTTGCTCAGGTTGAGGTTTAGGGTGTAGGTTTGCTCGCTGAGGTGTAGGTTTGATATCCAGACGTTTCAATACCTGGCTAGGTAACATCATCAGTGGTGACCTCCAAGTGAAGCCTCCAAATTGAAAGCTCAACATACAACTAGACTGAATGCAGTAACTCGGCATATCTCCTGCTTTGAATGGCTTTTTTTTCTAATACAAACACATCAACTTCTGCTCAGTTCCAAGATTTTTTGCCTTCAGCGAATGGGTGGTAATCTTACAGAATTTGTCAATATTGGAGCAATCTCAGACCTCCTGTAATATTAATGGACAAAATAAAATTGAGCAGACTCTTTAAAATTCAATGACAATAAAACCATAAGATGCAAGAGCAGAAGTAGGCTGTTTAACCTATCAAGACTGTTCTGCCATTCAATGACATCATTGTATTCTGATAATGCTCAACTCCACTTTCCTGCTTTTTCATTATAACCCTTGATTCCCTTACTGATTCCTTTTCTATCTCAGTGTTGCATCTACTTAATGACTCAGCCGCAACAACCTTCTGAAATAAAGAATTCCACTGGTTCAATACCTTCTGAGTGCAGAAATTCTTTCCCATCTCTGTCTTAAATGTGCCCTTCCAGTCCTACATTCTTTCACAAGGAGAAATAATGTCTCCGCAACTACACTGTCAAGTCCCCTCAGAATCTTGTATGTTTCAATAGAGTCATTGCTCATTCACCAAATTCCAATGAATACAGATTCAACCTACTCTACCTCACCTCATAAGAGAGGTTGTTCATACCTGATACCAGCTGAGTGAACCTTCCCTGAAGTACCATTAATGCCAAAATATCTTTCCTTAGATAAGGTGTCTGAAACTGTTCACCATATTCCAGCTATTGTCTGACCAGAGCCTTGTACAATTTTATCAAAACCTCCCTACATTTCTACTCTATTCTCTTTGAAATAGAGATCAACATTCCAATTGTGTTCTCTACTACTTCCTGAACTTGATGCTAGATGTTTGTGATCCATGCACAAGGATCCCTAAGTTCCTCTGTAATGTAGCTTTCTACAGTCTTTCTCCTTTTAAATTGTATTCTTCCTGATAAAGTGCAATAATCCTAAATGCCCCAAATTATGTTCCTTCTGTCAAGATTTTGACCACTTGTTTAATGAGTTCATATCCCTCTGCAGATTCTTTGTGTCATCTTTGCTGCTTGTCTTTTTTCATTTCCTTATCCAAGTTATCAGTACATACTGTAAATAATTGTGGCCTCAGCACTGATCCCTGTAGCACTCCATGAGTTACAGGTTGCCATCATGAAAATGATCACTTTGCTCAAACCCTAACTTCTACCACAGATAAAAATAGAAATTGCTGGAAAACTCAGCAGGTCTGGCAGCAAACATGGAGAGATATCAGTGTTAACATTATGGGTCGAGTGACCCTTCCTTAGAACTCGAGTCATTTGACCTAAGATGTTAATTCTGCTTTCTCTCCACTGATGCTGCCTGACCTGCTGAGTTTTTCCAGCATTTTCTATTTTCATCTGATTTATAATATCTTCAGTTCTTTCGGTTTTTATCTATCTTCTACTAGTTAGCCAATCCTTTATATGTGCTGACATACTACCTCCAACATCATGAGCTGTTATCTTATCAAGTGGCTAACGTGTGGTATTTTTTTTAATTCACTTGTTTGGGATGTGGTGCTGTTGGCTGGCCAGCATTTATTGTCCGCCCCTTGTTTCTTCGAGGAGCTGCCTTCTGTAGGTTGACCCACAATGCCATTGGTGGGAAGTTCCAGGATTTTGGCCCATCAACAGTGAAGGAACGGTGATGTATTTCCATGTCAGGATGTTGAGAGGCTTGGAGGTGAATTAGCATCGAGGTGATGGTATTCCCATGAATTTGATGTTTTTGACCTTCTAGGTGGAAATGGTTGTGGGTTTTGGAAGGTGCTGTCTAAAGATCTTTAGTGAATTTCCACAGTGCATCTTGTTGATAGTACACATGGCTACAACTGAACACCGATGGTGGAGGGAGTGGATGCTTGTGGATGTGAAGCCAATCAATGGGTTACTTTGTCTTGGATGGTGTCAGGCTTCTTCAGTGTTGTTGGAGCTGCACCCATCCAGGAAAGTGGGGAGTATTCATTCACACTCCTGACTTGTGCATTATAGATGGCGGACAGGCTTTAGGGAGTTAGGAGGTAAGTTACCTGCATCATTCTTCCTAACCTGTCTTGTTAGACCTCTTGCAGCCGTTGTGTTTATGCAGTGAGTCTAGTTGAGTTTCTGGTCAATGGTAACCCCAGGAAATTGACAGTAGGGGATTCAGTTATGGTAACACCATTAAATGTCAAGTGGCATGGTTAGATTGTGTCTTATTGTAGATGGTCATTGCCTAGTATTTGTATGATGTGAATGTTACTTGCCACTTGCCAGCCCAAGACTGGATATTGTCCAAATCTTGTTACATTTGAAGTTCAGTATCTGAGGAGTTGCAAATGATGCTGAATATTATGCAACTGTTGGTGAACATCCCCACTTCTGACCTTCTGTTGGAAAGAAGATCATTGATGAAGCAGATGAAGATTGTTAGGCCTAGGATATTACCCTGAGGAAGTCCTGCAGAGATGTTCTGGACCTGAGATGACTGACGTCTAGCAACCACAACTGTCTTCCTATGTGTCTGATATGATTCCAACTAGTGGAGCGTTTGTTCCTGATTCCCATTGATTCCAGTTTTGCTTGGGAAACACCTTCTGAAATTTCAAACATATTATATCCACTTCTTCTACTTTATTTATGCTGGTTATCACCTCCTCAAAGAAATCTAGTAAATTTGTAAGGCATGATTTCCACTTCATGAAGCCATGCTGATTCCACTTGATTATATTACATATTACAAAATGCTCTGCTATTGCATTCTTTAAAACAGAGTTTAACATTTTCCCAGTAAGACACCAGCAGAATACCATAAATTCAAGAGTGTCAAGGGGCAGAGTAAGTGCCGTGGCTTTCACTAAGGAGAAAATATTGGGGAAACTGAAAAGTCTGAATGTGGATAAATCACCCACACCTCCAGTGTTCTGAAGGAGATAGCTGAGGGGATTGTGGAGGAATCACTGGAACTAGGGAGGGTCCCAGAGGACTGGAAAATGGCTAATGTAACACCCCTGCTTAAGAAGGGAAGGACACAGAAGACAGAAAACTATAGGCCACTTTGCCTGACATTGGTCATTAGCAAGATTTTAGAGTCCATTATTAAGGATGAGATTGTGCATTATTTGGAAATGCATAGTAAAATAGGGCTGAATCAACACTGCTTTGTCAAGGGGCAGTCATGTCTGACAAACTTGTTAAAATTCTTTGAGGAGGTAACAAGCAGGTTAGGCAAAGGAGAGCCAGTGGATGTGATCTATTGGATTTCCAGAAGACCTTTGACAAGGTGCCACATAGGAAGCTGCTAAATAAGACAAGAGCCTATGCTGTTTGGGGTAAGGTATTGGCCAGGATAGAGGATGGCTTACTGGCAGAAGGCAGACAGTATGGAGTCTTTGTTGGGATGGCAGCCAGTGACTCATGGAGTTCCACTGTGGTCAGTGTTGGGACTACAACAATTCATGCTATGTATTAATGATCTGAATAAAGGAATTGAGGGTATTGTTGCTAAGTTTGGAGATGACACAAAGATAGGTGGAGGGATAGCTAGTAGTGGGGAAGTGGGGAAGCTGCAGAAGGACTTGAACAGGCGGAGAAGGCAAAGATGTGACAGATAGAATGTAGTGTGGGAAAGTATGAGGTTATGCATTTCAGTAGGAACAGTAGAGGTGTAGATTATTTCAAAAAACAGGGAAAGGCTTTGGAAATCTCAAACACAAAGAGATTTAGGAATCTTAGTTCAGGATTCTCTTAAGGCTAACATACAGGCTCAGTTGGCAGTTAGGAAGACAAGGCAACATTTGCATTAATTTCAAGACGGCTAGAATGTTAGAGCTGAGATGGATTGCTGAGGGTGCATAAGGTTCTGGTTAGACTACATTTGGAATATTCTGAGCAGTTTTGGGTTCCTACCTAGGGAAAGATATGCTGGCATTGGTAAGAGTTCAGAGGAAGGCCCTGGGGGTAAAGGGCTTGTCATAAGAAGAGTGGTTGAGGACTCTGGATCTATGCTCAAAGTTTAGAAGGATGAGGGGTGATTTCATCAAAACTTACAGAATACTGAGAGATGCCAGGATAGAGTGGATGTGGAGAAGATCTTTCCATTTGTAGGAGAGACTTGGACCTGAGCACATAGCCCCAGAGCAAAGGGATTATCCATTAAAACTGAGTTGAGGAAGAAATTATTCAGCGAGAGAATGGTGAATCTGTGGAACGCATCGCCACGGAATGCTGTGGAGGAAAAGTGATTGAGTGAATTTAAGACAGAAATAGATAGTTTGTTGATTTTTAGGGAGATAATGGACTATGGGGAGAAGACGGGAGAGTTGGGTTGAAAAACATATCAGCCATGAGCAGACTTGATGGGCCAAATAGCCTAATTCTGCTCCTGTACCTTATTGTGTTATGGTGTAATAACAGAGGTGCACCTAACTGGCCTGACCCATGGTCCCCTTTTTTTTTCTTTCCCTTTTCATATAAAAGTGAATGGTAGTTTTCCAATCCACTGGAGCTTTTCCAGAATCTAAGGATTCTTGGAAGATTACCACTGGTGCATTCACTATCTCTTTCCACTATCCACAAATGATCTGCTGCATTAGATTATCATCCATGCAGTGAAGACAACAATTTACTGTTAAAACAGTAGAGGAATCCCACCAACAAAACTAACAAAGAAAAGGATCTTTTTCTCCATAACCAAATCTATCATCAACAGCCTGTCAGTGATTTTAATTAAGAGATAGATTGAATCTTGCTTTCTTTTGCATCACTGTTAAATTGACTGAAATGAAATGGTATCAGCCATATGAGCATGAATAGGTGGCTGTTAGTTTTGGAAAGACTTCTTGTTTTCTCTGCGTGATAAAATGAAGAGACAGTCTACTGATATGATCTTGATTGTTCAGCTGGCAAATGAACTGGAAGGTGTGGTATTGGGTCATTCAGATAGACCAGAGGCCACAGGTTCAATGCTGCAGTGTGCTGAGTTATAGCACTTCAACTGTTGTCATCCTTCAAAAGTTTCATTCAACACTAATCTCTGTCAGAGCTTGCATGTGCATGGCCATGATCACACAGATATGCATTGTTTGGCCTTCCTTATCCTGTTTTCTTTAGCATGGATTTACATAAGCTTCTTTTTTTTGGAGGTATAAGGCCTGCTCAGAGGTGCAGCGCTAAGTAATTCTAAGCTCAATTTCAGTGCCTTCAATACTAAAGGCAGCTCCAAACAGCTCAGCATCACCCCAGCACATCTCAATCTTCCCCTAATATTGTTTAACATGCCGCTAACACAGCTCAGTACAGCCCTTGATATAAATCAACATCAACAGCCTCTCCACAAAAGCTTGACATAGCTTAGTGTCCATCCCAAATATATTCCTGCTGTATCTCATCCTGCTGCACTCAATACTCAAATTCTGCAACCATGCTCAGCCCCTGATGATGTTCAGCACTCTTCATATGCTCACCCACTCTTGACAACATTCACCGGGTCAACAATCTGGAATGACCAGCTATTTATCATGCACTAGTTTGCCATCCACAATCGTTTAGTACTGTATTCTCAAATATGTTGTAATGGGATATTGTTTTGATATTGAGGTAGCCTTGGTCCCTCAAGTGTTCCTGTCAGATCTGACTAAGCTGATTGTGGCTTATTGGCCTTTGTATCATAACAGGCAGAATGTAGGTCTCGAGTTCATGGATAAACACAATTTTGTGGACAACACCTCAGTACTTCTACCACAAGCCATGGATAACCTCACGATGCTTCACCTCTCTAGCTTCCATGCAAAACATATTAAAGAAGCCATTGGACAAGCCCAGCGTATACACAGGATCTGCTCAGAAAAGGAGAATGTGACATACACCTACAGACACTGAAAGATGCCCTCATAAGAACGGGATATGATAGCACAGCAAAGTACCACAATGACTTCCTCAGAAGGCAGACACGGGATACAACTGATAGAGTACCCTTCATTGTGCAGTACTTCTCTAGAGAAGAGAAACTATGCCATGTTCTTCACTGCCTTTAATATGTCATCGATGATGATGAACACCTCACCAATGCCTTCCCTACGCCTCCACTTCTCACCTTCAAACAGCTGCCTAACCTCAAATACATCATCATTCACAGCAAACTACCCAGCCTTCAGGAGAACAACGACCACAACACCAAACAACCCTGCCATGGCAACCTCTGCAGAACATGTCAGATCACCGATTTGGATATTACCATCACATGTGGGACCACCCACCTATCATGTACACGGTACATACTCATGTGACTTGGCCATGTTATCTACTTCATTTGCTACAGGAAAAGATATCCCAAGGTATGGTATATTGGCGAGACCATGCAGACGCTATGACAATGGAAGAATGGACACCATGCAACAATTGCCAGGCAGGAGTGTTTCCTCCCAATCAGGGAACACATCAGTGGGCAAAGGACATTAAGCTTCCAATCTTTGGTTAAGCATCCTCCCAGGTGACCTTCAAGATACACAACAATGCAGAATTGCCGAGCAGAAACTGACAGCTAAGTTCCATATCAATGAGAATGACCTCAAATGTGATCATGGTTTCATCTCAGGCTACATGTAACCCCACCAGACTGTTCTGTGTTTGTAAAATCTTCCCAACTGCCCTGTTTTGGGACCATCACTTTAATAACTTGTTATGATTTGTCTACCCTAGTCAGTTTGTACAGTTTTGGATTACTTGTTACTTTGGTTAGACTCTCGTCATGTGACTCTTTTACCAATCATGTTATTCCAGCCATTTGGTTTGTTTCTAACACCATGTTATTTTTGATTTTTAAAAATTATCTCTCTGTCTTAATTAATTGGAATTGCTATTCAGCTGTTGACACTTTACTTACACTGTTTGACACTTTTGATCACCTGCAAAGTTTTATTATTCAGCCTGACAATATTCCCCTCATACGATTTGTACTTAACTTTTGACCCGGAATTATCTTGTCATTATCTCTGCCTATAAATTCTATGCTTGTGAGCTCCCTTCCACTTCACCTGATAAAGCAGCAGTGTTCCAAAAGCTTGTGATTTCATATAAACCTTTTGGTGTTGCGTGACTTCTGACTTTGTTCGTCCCTGTCCAACACCGGCACCTCCATATCAATTTTATCCCTGGTAAGGCTGTTGGCTGTCACTCTGGCAAGTACATCTGCTGTTATCATCGATTTTCCTTGCATGCATAGTGTTTGATTTGTGTACCTCATAAGATAAAGTTGCAATCTTATCCTTTTAGAGGCATCCTGAAGATAATCATTCAATAGAGAAATAAAAGGTTTATGATACATTTCCATGACAACTTTTATACATATGATACAGTGTAAAATTTTCTCTCAAATCCATGTGACCAAGGAAATCTCCTTCTCAATACAACATATGATGTTTCTGAGTCTGATAATGTTTATGATGCATAATTGACAATTTATCTTGTTGTTCCTGGAAGAGCATTGCTCCTGAAGCAGTAGCTGCTCTGATCATTGGAAAGGACAGATTAAACTGTTATAAGACATCCTTGGGCATGAACAGTTAACATGTCCTCAATCCTCTGAAAAACATCCATTTATTGGATTCATGTTTTAAGAGATGCTGGCAGCTAAGACTGCATTGTAAGGGGTATTTTTCTTACATGTTCAATTTGAAAATTTAAGAAGATCTTGCTGGGAAACTGCCACCAATCACTCTTCCATTAACGGCCTAAAACTCATTGATACTAAATGGTGAATTATGACTTATGGAAATCTTAGTCGAAAAAGCACAGTTTTGAGTAACAAGAAATGTTTATTACATAATTGTAAGATAAGTTACAGTAGAGTAAGAATAGATAATTATACTATAAAGTAAGTAATCCTGTATCCTTTATAAGATTGTAGGTAGGCCTAAACTACATGATTACAGACTACAGAGTGTTGACTACAGGCTGATCAACTCCTCCCACAGGCTTCCACTTAAATTAACATGGGCAGAGTTGACTACATGTTTCTCAGTTACACCCTGCAGACCTTAATCAAAATTACCAACATCATCCTTGTGTTTTCTACAGGAAGTGTAGGCAAGTGAGGCAAAATGTTTGCCAACTTTTACAATCTCAAACATTTCTGGAGATCTTGAAGTGACATCAAAGTAGGGAACTCTATAAGACCATTAGTCTTCTGAAGAGCAACGATAAGCCTGCAGCATTGACAACGTCTCCTGGGCAACACACTGGCACAACAGTTAGCACTACTACCTCACAGTGCCAGGGACCTGGGTTTGATTCTAGCCTTGGGCAATTCTTTGCGTGGAGTTTGCGCATTCTTGCCATTTCTGCTGGGTACTCCAGTTTTTTTGCCTACAGTCCAAAGATGTGCAGTACACATGGAATCGCTTGAGAGGCCTGTTTAGAGTGGATCTGGAGATGATGTTTCTACTCAGAAGAGACAGTAGAACCTGATTAGATTCCCTACAGTGCAGAAACAGGCTCGTCAGCCCAACAAGTCCACACCGACCCTCCAAAGTGTAACCCATCCAGACCCATTCCCCTACTCCCTACTAACACACCTATCACAATGGGCAATTTAGCCTGGCCAATTCACCCAACTGTCACATTTTTGAACTGTGGGAGGAAACCAGAGCACCCGGAGGAAGCCCACGCACACACAGGGAGAATGTGCAAACTCCACACAGAACCCGGGTCCCTGGTGCTGCAAGGCAGCAATGCTAACCACTGAGCCACCGTGCCACCCATGACCTATGGGCATAGCCTCAGAGTGAAGGGACAACCCTTGAGAGCTCAGAGGAGGAGGAATTTCTTCAGTCAAAGGGTGGTGGATCTGTGCAACCCATTGATGCATAGGGCTGTGGAGGCTAAATCATTGAGTGTACTTAAGACAGAGATAGATAGGTTCTTGATTGGTAAGGGAATCAAGGATTACAGGCAGAGGGCAGGATAATGTGTTGAGAAACACATTAGCTACGATTGAATGGTAGAACAGACTTGATGGGCTGAATAGTCTAATTCTGCTCCTATATCTTAAATATTTGCCACTGCTCATCCACTAATTTTCCCCTTAATCTATTTTCCTAGCTCATTTTACACAACTCTCTTCACATCTCTCCAATTGCTCTTACTTAAATTATGTACAGTGGTTTGAGTCAACATACTCTCCCTCAAACTGAATTTGAAATTTGAAGATGTTGTGACCCTTTACTTTGCCAGAGCAGGTGAAGAGAGGAAAGTATACTGGATAAATAAAAGACTAAAACTTTGATAAACTTAGAAGAATTCTCATTCTAAAACATGATTCAATATTAACTGGAAACTTTTAAAGATCCTTCGAATCTCTCCGGTTGGAAACAGGCCATTCAGCCCAATGAGGCCACACTGACCCTCTGAAGACCATCCCACCCAGACTCATCCTTGCATTTCCCATGGCTAACACACCTAACCTACACATCCCTGAACACTATGGGTAATTTAGCATGGCCAATCCACCTAACTTGCTCATCTTTGGACTGTGGGAGGAAAGCCACATAGACACAGGATGAATGTACAAACTCCACATAAACAATCACCCGAGGGTGGAATCGAACCTGGGTTCCTGGTACTGTAAGACAGCAGTGCTGACCACTGAGCCACCATGCCACTCCAATCCAAACAGTAAATGACAAGACGTTTTGAAGATAGGAAGAGGAGTATTCCATTCAGCCCATCAAGCCTACTCTGCCATTCAATATGATCAAACACTTCATTGACGGTCAGGCATCACATATTCATAATCCTTTAAAGTTGATTTGAAATTCTTTGTGGCAAATATCTTAAGAGACATCCTCTTTAAATGTTTTGTGGATATTTGTTCAATTTGGAAGAATGTATCAAATGGGCGGTTACAAGTCATCAAACTATTAAATTGTTTTGCAAAAAGTTTTGTGTGCATAAAGAAAATGCAAAATATTATGGTGGATGGTCATCTTGCAATGTAATGCTTTGAAGTCTTTAAGTTTTTTGACACTTTGGTTGTTACTTTCAAAGAAAGTGAAGGAAATCTGTTAATTGCATGTTAGTTGTATTGAATTGGAGAGTATTGATTCAGAGTATTTAATTAATTGAGGTATTAACTTATATATTTAGATGCAGCAAAGGGACTCTTATGGTGCAGTAATGCTTCTACCTCTGGCACTGAGAATCTGCATTGCAGCTATGACATGAAATGTTCAAATAAGTCCATATTAAAACATCAATTTTAAGCACATGATCTTGTAGCTCTAGTCCCACCAGTTTCGAGAGGTGAACGATGTCAGATTGGATAAAAACAACTAACTATGTGTAGGCTCAAAGTTGTTTTTTTTGGTAATTAATGTGAATCTTTGCAAGTAAAAGTTGACAAATAAACAAAAATTTGACTTCAGTGTCACTGATTTAGCTGGGTTTTGATACTGATTCTGATAGATATAAAATGGTGCTATCTGTTCCAGAATCGTGAATTCCTGGAAGAAACTCAGCACATCTTATCTTGAGCATGATTGTTTGAAATGATAAGTTCCTGAGAGAACATTATTAGGATGGGGAGTAAATGTGTAAGTTAATTTGTAATGTAGCCGCTTGGATACTATGGGGATATGAGAGGTATTATGCATTGTTCTTTTTGAAATTGCCACTTTCAGAAGACAGTATCCTATGTGGTAGGGCACAAGGTTATAGTTTCTGCGATATTCAACAAGGTTTTGATCAATTTTACTTGCCTATTCTTTCATACCTATGTGGGACTATGCAGGCCTTATCTGGTGTGCATTTCAGCATTCACCCCATCAGTAACTGAGTCATTACAATCACCAAACTATAATTCCTCCACAGCCTTATCTGTTCCTCCATATGTTCCATGCAATGATATGTTTAAAAATCACATCATATAAAGGTAGTATATTTTCCTTCCATGTTTTTTCCAAATGTTAACATTCTCATTTATGACTCTGAAATGAAGTACAAGATATGAAAAATGACAATCAAACAAATATACTTTTGCTCATCCAGCCAATCCCACGTAACTATGTGCCATAAGCATCACAATACATAGGCTTCTTCAATTCAGCAAAGATTGTCTTATCTCATAGTCATGGAGTCATAGAGATGTACACCACAGAAACAGACCCTTCGGTCCATACCGTCCAGATATCCTAACCTAATCTAGTCCCATTTGCCAGCACTTGGCACATCCCCTCTAAACCCTTCCTATTCATTAGTGAGTTTTGAGAACATTTGTAGCTCAGGTTGAGGTTCTGGATGTAGGTTTGCTCACTGAGCTAGGAGAAAGTGAGTACTTCAGATGCTCACTGAGCTGGAAGGTTCGTTTTCAGAGTTTCGCCACCATACTAGGTAACATCTTTAGAGACCCTCCGGATGAAGCACTGCTGATGATTCCTGCTTTCTATTTACATGTTTGGGTTTCTGTGGGTTGGTGATGTCATTTCCTGTGATGATGTCATTTCCAGTGGCGATGTCATTTCCTGTTCTTTTTCTCAGTGGGTAGTAAATCGAGACCAAGTCAATGTGTTTGTTGATAGAGTTCTGGGTGGAATGCCATGCTTCTAGGAATTTTCATGCGTGTCTCTGTTTGGCTTGTCCTAGGATGGATGTGTTGTCCCAGTCGAAGTGGTGTCCTTCCTCATTTGTATGCAAGGATACTAGTGAGAGAGGGTCATGTCGTTTTGTGGCTGGTTGATGTTCATGTATCCTGGTGGCTAGTTTACTGCATGTTTGTCCAATGTAGTGTTTGTTACAGTTCTTGCATGGTTTTCTTTTTACAAAATACCATGCAAGGACTGTAACAAACACTACGTTGAACAAACAGGCAGAAGATTAGCCACCAGGATACATGAATATCAACTAGCCATAAAACGACATGACCTTCTCTCACTAGTATCCTTACATACAAATGAGGAAAGGACACCACTTTGACTGGGACAACACATCCATCCTAGGACAAGCCAAACAGAGACACGCATGAGAATTCCTAGAAGCGTGGCATTCCAACCGGAACTCTATCACCAAACACATTGACTTGGACCCAATTTACCACCCCCTGAGAAAAAGAACAGGAAACAGTCATTGGGGACATTTAAGTGACTGCTGGACATGCACATAGATAGCAGTGAGTTGAGGGGTGCATAGGTTAAGTTATTATATTTTACATTAGGACTAAACCTCGGCACAACATCGTGGACCAAAGGGCCTGTTCTGTGCTGTACTTTTCTATGTTCTATGTTCTATGAAATGACATCACCACAGAAAATGACTTCACCAACCCACAGAAACCCAAACATGTAAATAGAATGCAGGAATCATCAGCAATGCTTCATCCGGAGGCTCACTGAAGATGTTACCTAGTATGGTGGTGAAACGTCTGAAAATGAACCTTCCAGCTCAGCAAGCAAACCTACATCCTTCCTATTCATATATGCTGTAATTGTATCAGCCTCCATCACTTCCTCTGGCAGCTCATTCCATATACACACCATCTTCTTCATGAAAAAGCTACCCCTTAGGTCCCTTTATATCTTCCCCATCTCATTCTAAACCTGCCCTCTAGTTCTGGACTCCCCAACCGCAGGGAAAATCATCTTGTCTATTTATCCTATCCATGCACTCATGATTTTATAAATCTCTAAAAGGTCACCCCTCAGCTTCTGACACCCCAGGGAAAACAGCCCTAGCCTATTCAGCCTCTCCCTATAGCTCAACTCACTGATATTTCAAAGTTTTATCTACCTCCTCTTTAAATACTTTCTGTGATCTAACCTTGACAACTCTCTAGGATAGAGAGTTCCAGACATTCACTGCCACCTAGGAGAAGAAATTAATTTACATCTCAGTTTTAAATGAGTTTTCTCTTATTTTGTAAAAGTGTCCCTAGTTTGTGATTCCCCCACTAGTGGAAACATCTTCTCATCATCTACCCTGTCAAGCCCCCTCAGAATCTTGTTTCAATAAGATTACTCCCCACTTTTCTAATCACTGATGAATAAAAGCCTAAACTGTGAAAGGTCAACTCCTTCATCCCAGTAATCAACCCAGTGAATCTCTTTTGAGTAGCCTCTAATGCCAATGCAATCTTTTTTAAATACAGTGACCAAAACTGTACAAAGTGTTAAGGGAGGCAGTGAGGAGAATTTCATTTGTGTGGAATCATAGAATCCCGACAGTGTGGAAGCAGGCTATTCAGCCCACTGAATCCACACTGACCCTCATGAGCATCCAACCTAGACCCACCCCATTGCTGGAATCATGCATTTTCCAATGTCTAATCCACCTCACTGGCATATCCCTAGACACTATCAGCAATTTAGCATGGCCAATCCACCTAATTAGCACATTTTAGTCTGTGGGAGGAAACCAGAGCACCCGGAGGAAACCCACGCAGACACAGAGAGAATGTGCAAACTCCACACAGATAGTTGTCCGAAGCTGGAATCAAATCCGGGAATCTGATGCTATGAGGTAGCAGTGCTAACAACTAAGCCACCGCGCCACCCAACTTCCTCATTTGCAGTATATATACTGCTATTGACTTTTGACTGGATTTGTTCTCTCTCATACTAGATCCAATTTCCTTTATTGCCTTTGAATAACCTTTGGCTCAATTTGCCTCAAACTCTGTGGCAGAAGAAGAAATTAGGCAAAGATAATAAGTTTTTTTCAACAAGCACATCAGCAGGTTTTTGTAGTTCCCTTCATGTTGTAAACCCAGGAAACCTTAAAATACTAAATATAGATTCTGGTTGCAAACAAATTGGCTTCTTTTGTTTCTTGGAGAGAGTGAGGACTGCAGATGCTGGAGAGTCAGAGTTGAAAAGTGTGGTGCTGGAAGAACACAGCAGGTGAAGCAGCATCCGAGGAGCAGGAGAGTTGATGTTTCAGGCATAGGCCCTTCATTAGGAACATATGATGAAGATCTTATGCCCGAAATGTTGACTCTTCTGCTCCTTGGATGCTGCTTGACCTGCTGTGCTTTTCCAGTGCCACACTTTTTGACTTCTTTTGTTTCTTATAATATTACTGCTGCCAGCTTAGATTTCATCTTTTTTGGAGTAAGACAACTGACAACTTGTTTAAACCATTCTACAGTTTCTCTCTCATTAACCATGCCTTCTATGTGAAGAACTTATTCAATTCCCCACTTTCATTTTCTACATTGAGACCCTGAGCTCTCAGTGTTGGTGGATTATCTGAGTAACTGGCTGCTACTAGAAGGAAAACAAACAGTAAAAAGACATTAAACATTAGAAAGAACGGTACTGCTCTGAACTGAAATTCCATTTTAAGGTACTCAAGGTGAGTTTGAACCAGTTGCCATTTTCAGGTCTTACTGGTTTTTCCTTCTGCTCATTCAAATTGCTAGCTACACTTATCAATGATTCGGAGATGCCGGTGTTGGACTGGGGTGTACAAAGTTAAAAATCACACAACACCAGGTTATAGTCCAACAGGTTTAATTGGAAGCTAGTGTGCGTCCAATTAAACCTGTTGGACTATAACCTGGTGTTGTGTGATTTTTAACTTTGTACACTTATCAACAATGCTACATGCATACACAAGCATTTACAGCACCAAAGTTCCATTTGTCAGCTGACAAGCAATATTTCTCATTCTTCATACATTCATTTCTTCTATAATGCAATGGTTGTGTTCTTGTGCAACCCCGTGTAATAGAAAAATCACGCTTTAGACACAGTGCTTAAAGTGTTGGTACTGTTAATTGTGTTAGTGCTAACACATATTTTAAAAGTTCAAGCTGTAGAACCAGCGTCTCCAATTCGTCAGTCACATTTGTTACAGCAAATTTGTGTTGACGATTACAGCATGACCTGTTCTTGTTTCACAAAGAAAGTTGAGTGTTCCTCAAGCACAGCCACATTCATTCTTAAAGTGATCATTCAGAGAAAAGAGTAAGAGTCAGTCAGCTTTACTTCTGTCATTGAAACTAGTTATACAGCTTCCTGCCTCAAATTTAACCAGTTTAAAAATTACAACACAAAGTAACCATGTTGAGACAAAACCTTTAATGTGCAGTCTTCTGTCTAATCTACTGGTTGTTGATGTTGCTATCGGTCACGCACCTCTCACAAAGTAAACCTGCCAGGGTATTCCAGCTGACCGTCTTCACTCCTGGGTAGATCAGCCAGTTTGGAACAATTTCATTTTTTTTGGCCACCTTCCCAGCTCAAATTTACCAGTTTGTAAATCTATTTTGCTGTCTGATCTCACTACAATGCTCAGCGAGAATGAAGCTTTTTCTGTGATTTCATAATTTCACCTTGATATAAATGTTACAAAGCGTTGAGCACCCATGCTAAAATTATATAAGGTTACATTTGGAATATTAGGTACAGTTTTGAGCTCCAAATTCGAAAGGAAGCATGTACTTTGATTAGTGGTGATACATGCAGAGGATGCACTGGAGAGGTTACAAATGAGATTCATCAGGATGTTGCCTGAGTGAAGCATATCAGCTGGATAAACTTGGGTTATTTTCTTTAGAGCAGAGCTGTAAAAGGTCATGAGGAGCATGGACAGATGAATAGAAAGTGGCTGCCACCCTTAGTCGAAGTGTTAAGAACAAGGGTCATAATTTTTAAATGAAAACCAGGAGTTTTAGAGGGAATTTGAGAAAACATCTTTTTAATCTAGAGGATGATAGGCATTTGGAATTCACTGCCTGGGAGGGATGTTGAGGCAGGAAACCTCACAAAATTTAAAATTTGAAGAGCATTTGAAGTGTCATAACACTTAAGGATATGGGCCTTGTGAGGGAAATGGGACCAGTGTAGGTAGTAGTGTATTTTTGGCAGTACAGACTCAATGAGCCAATAGGTCTTTTCTGTATGTTATGATTCTATGACACTATGAATGCTCATGGATTGGTCCCTGGAGTAAGAAGTTGTCCTATGATAAGATTCTGAGGAAATTAAGTCCATAATTCTGGAGTTAAAAAAATTAAAACTAATCTCATTAAATGAGAAGAGATTCAGAAATGTACTAGAGTTGATACTGAGAGATTGTTTCTTCTCCCGGGGGCACAGGTTTAAGATCTCAGGCAGAATAGTATCAAGTTCATGGCTGGGACAATAAATACAATAATTCCACTCCACTATGCAGCAACAGGGGGAGCGTGGCCTAGTGGTATGATTGCTGAATTGTTAATCCAGAAACCTAGGTAATAACAGACGGTGGAATTTGAATTCAATGAAAAATCTGGAATTAAGAGTCTTATTATGACTGTGAATCCATTGCTGATTGTTGGAAAAACCCATCCGGTTTCATTAATATCCATTGGGAAAGGAAACTGCCATCCTTACCTGGTCTGGCCGACATGTGACTCCAGACTCACAGCAATGTAGTTGACTCTTAACTGCCTTCTTAGGGATGGCAATAAATGCTAACCTGACCAGCAGCATCCTCATCCTGTGAATGAGTAAAACAATTACTGAGCCTATTATGTGTTTCACAAATTACAATACAAGAGGATCATCTCGAGCCAAACTGATCACTGTCAGAACCTTCCTTGAACTTCCCCATTGGTAACATTACTATTGTTCACTCACTTGTCACAAAGTAAGCGTGCTCAGATTTTCTAACCAATTATAATCATTCTTCGATAGATCTTCAAGAGAGTAAAAGGCAATGCCTTTCCCCCACTGAAACTAATTGTGTAGCTGTCTGCCTCAGTTTACAAATCTATTGTGAAGGCTGATCTCACCTTGAATGTATTGTGAAGGTGCATCTTGCGTTCTGATGTCACAATTTGATCACTCAATTAAAGGGGTGACACCTGGAAATCGTGTTCGGCAAACACTTTGACTTCATATTGGTTTCAATAACTTATTATGCTGGAATGTAACGATAGGTTTCCATGGATCACATTTCAGAGAACAAGGAACACGTTCAATTAGCAACAATGAGGTTCTTTGCATCTTGCCATTGATATTGTGTATTTCTACAAAATTACAGCACAGGAATAGGCCTTTCAGCCTTTCAGCTATTTCAGTTGGATCATGGCTGATCATCAACACAAAAGCTTAAGCCTGAATCTATAGCCTAATAAATTTTGGAGCAGGCACAATCAATTTAAATACTAGAGCCTGTCTTGTTATTTAATTAGAACATGGATGATCTGTATCATATCTGCAGCTACTGCCGTTCTTTTAAATCCCACAATAAGCTACCTGACATAAATTTATCACTCTCTTTTACATGTTTTCAACACACCTAGTTTTAATTGTTTTTATGGGGTTGCGGGTTAGGAGAAAGAGAGCAGGGTAAGTGACTCAATCCATAAGGGAGGAGGCTGCAGCAAAAGCTAATTGCTAATCATTGGGCTTTCAAAGGGAAGGACCATTGGTCGCAAACCCATGCATTGTACAGGACACAGGCATCTCCTCCCTGGCTGGAGAAAGTGAGGTCTGCAGATGCTGGAGATCAGAGCTGAAAATGTGTTGCTGGAAAAGCGCAGCAGGTCAGGCAGCATCCAGGGTTTTGTAGAAGGAGGAAGAGAGCTTCTTCAAGGAAGGCATCCTTGTAAGAGGATTCGCAGTAGGTTGAAATCTTTGAGGAGAAAGTGAGGTCTTCCAGATGGTGGAGTCAGCTCCCAGCGCAGTCCCCTATCCATGATGATGATTTAGCCCAATGGTGTAACAATGTGACACAGAGAAGCTAGCAACTACATGTATGGTTAAAACACAACAAATTTATATAAGCTGAGTGCCACATACAACCCATTGTCACTCATGACACTAAAGTCCCCTTAATACATTTTCTTCTTCCACATTCTTCTATTACATCTGTATTCCTTTGTTCCACAGCTGGGCTGGATGGAGCTCACAAGGCAGTGGAGTCTGATCGCCCTGGAGGTATTGGTTTAGTGCCTTGGAGCTGCTTGTGTCTTCCAAAGGTCAGGAAAGTGCCAACATCATGAAAGTGGAGGGGCCTAATACTTCTGAAATATCCTGAGTGGAAACCACCAAGAAACCTGTATGTCATTCCTCCTCTGCTGGGTGCCACTTGGTACCTGGACCAGGGTCACAATTCATTTGTCCCCTGTTGACATCTCCCTCTCACGATGCCTTCACTCATGAAGACTAATGGCAGGGATGATGGCGTGTATGTGAGAGCGCCTCTCCAGCAATCCCTGAGGTTGCTGGGCTTGGATCTCTAGAGAGGCAGCTAGACAATCACTTGACTTGTAGCTTTTAAGCAATGATAGTCATTGCATACCACATAGTTGTCTGTTGTTGCTATTCCTCCCTGTGCATGTAAATGAGATCCCGCCACAGGTTCCTCTGCTGCCTGCGGCTGAATGGGTTCCTAGTCTTCGACAGCCCTCTGAGTGCCAGCAGCCTGAGGCATTTCTTCCTCAGCCAGTCTTGGAATTATTGCAATGTTGTGCTTAGCAGCTTGGGCTCCTACAACCCCTAAGCCTATATCCAAGCTGGGAGAGGTGACAGTTTCGTCCTCAGAAGTCCAGGATGTAGCTTTTACAGGAGCAAGGTGTTTCTCCACAGATATTGTGCAGAGATTAGCAGTACCTGTAGGACACTGGAGGAAGATGATGTCACAACTGTTAGTTGGAGGGTGTGTGCAATAGATAGTATTAGCACCAGGGTTAGTGGGAGCATGGCAGTGGCAATGTTGAGTGGTACTTACTCATTTAATGGAACATGGATGTCTCTGCATTCCCACATAAGCAGACCAGTCCACTCCTGTGAGGTCCACATTTCTCTCTTCTTAGGCAGGGAGGTGCCAGATTTTGCACACCAACTATCATCCCTACTAACCACCCTGTCCCCTAACCTGTATGGCCTCAATCTGCCCTGATATGGACATTTTCTTGTAATGAGTGGAAAGAGGGGAATGAGTGAGATAACAGAGATAATACAGCTATTAGTGCTGGTGCATGTGGAAGAAAAATGGTGAGGTGTCCAAACAAGTGCACAGACAGCAAAGATGGCATCCAGAGTTAGTGGTATGGGAGATTGGAGGGGAACAAGAGTGAGTGAAGATGCTGCAAGCAATAATGAGAGTGGCAGAGAATGAACCTTGATGTGAGATGGATGCATTAGCAGAGTCTAAGTGAGTGTGAGATGCTGAAGAGAAAACTGTGATACTTACCCTGGTAGATTGTTAAAGGCCTTGCTTTCTGCATTACTGGCCAGTCCCTTATAGCATGCAGGTGGCACTGATTGGACCAGGCTGGCAGCTTGTGGAGGTATGGTCTTCTCTGTCAATGCTCCAGGAAGAGGTCTCTTCCCCTTTGTTCCACACTGTCCACCAGGGCCTCCAGGTCCTTGTTTCTTTATTTGATTGGTTATTGTCACAAGGTACAATGAAAAGTGCTGTTTTACATAAGTACATCAGGGTAATAGAACTGAAACATCAGAGAATTGTTGAAGAATTTCTCCGACATGTTCAGGCTCCATCTATGACTGAACAGGGCAACTTCAGGTACAATTGCTTTTTAAAGGTAGCACAGACGTAAGGGGCACCAATGTTTCAGCAGATATCCAATGAGTGGTTAGTTGCTCACGGAACAGCTTGTGGTGCGATGCCACAGAAATCAGATGTGACATATGCCATGGTTGGCACAGTTAATTAAGATCAGAAGGCAGATGACACCTTATCTTATAGTCCAACAGGTTTATTTGAAATCACAAGCATCCTCGTGGTGTCTGACTCCTGACCTTGTCAACCCCAGTCCACATCGTAAGTAGTTAATACAATGAATCTGGTAAAAATTCAACACAACTTGAACTTAGAAAAAAATCGTAAATTCCAATCAGTAATTGCAAGGTATTAGTTCAAAAAGCAAAATGTGCAAATTGGAGTTCTTCACTAATCTGTATATTTTACAGCAATCTATAGAACTTGCAATGTAGTTTACCACTCCTACTTTAGCTAGGCAGCTATTATACAATTTTTATAATGGCAAGAAGAAGGAATGATTTCCCTTTTTCTTATTCCAGATTGTGTATGTTAAATTTTCCACTTTGCTCCTATACAGCCATGATATTATGCAAAGCTTCTACTGCAGTGCCTTGGACATGGTTCCTTCACTGGGTTCCCAGAGCAGCACCTCACACAGGGTGACTTAGCTATGTCCTCCAGCTGTTAACCTTTTGCCTTATGTAAGGGAAACACTTACAGTATCAGCAACATTTGGGCATTTCTTTTATTGCCTATTGATAGATCCAATCAAAAAGCACTAAACTGCCTATTTCTAGCACATGAGATGCTACAAACTAGAAATGTGCTGAAGTTCCAATACATCTTACATAATTTTCAGGCTCCTAATGAAATCTTTGTGGTTGACAAGCATAATCAATTTCTGCAATTCTTGGGCATAAAATGCTAAAGCTGTGGGTTCTCACAGGCTCCAGCCTGAAAAACAACCCTTTACTACCACCCTCTGTATCCTACCATCAAGCCAATTTTGTATCCAATTGGCTAGTTCTCCCTGGACCCCATGTGATCTAACCATACTAATCAGTCTACCATGTGGTACCTTGCTGAAGGTCTTGCTAAGTCAATGCAGACATCTACTACTCTGCCGTCATGTAGCTTCTTGGTCACCTCTTCAAAAAACTATTCCTAATCAATCCTTGTCTTTCCAACTGCTTATAGATCCTACATCTCCTCCAAAAACTCACCCACCGCTGACATTAGGCTCACTGGTCTATGGTTCCCTGGCTTTTCCTTACAGCTTTTCTAAATAATGGTACAACATCAACCAGTCTCCAGTCTTTCTGCACTTTACCTATGGCTGTCAATGATACAAATATGGCCGGGGCCATTCAATTTTCCCCTAGTTTCCCACAATGTCCTGGGATACAGGTCCTTAAGATTAAGACCTCAGCACCTCCTCTTCTGTATTGTGGACTCTTTCCAGCATCACATTTTTCAACTCTTTTCAAGAACTCACAATTTACTTCCCTAAGCTCTCTAGCTTCCATGTCTTTCTCCATGGTAAATATTGATGAGAAACATTTGTTTAGGATTTCATCTATCTCCTGTGGTTCCACACATAGACAACCCAGTTGATGTTTAAGGGGCCCTATTCATAGAGTCAGAGAGATGCACAACATGGAAACAGACCCTTCAGTCCAACTCATCCATCCCGCCCAGATATCCTAAGTAAAGCTAAACCCATTTACCAGCATTTGGCCTATATCCCTCTCTAACCCTTCCTATTCATGTGCCCATCCAAATGTCTTTTAAATGTTGTAGTTGTACCAGCCTCCACCTCTGGCAGCTCATTCCATACACTTACCACCTTCTGCATGAAAAAGTTGCCACTTAGGTCCTTTTAAATCTTTCCCCTCTCACCTTAAACCAAAGGTCTCTAGTTTTAGACTCCGGTTACTCTTTGTCTTTAATATGCTCGTAGAAACTCTTTGGATCCTCCTTTACCTTATCCGCCAGGGCCGGCTCATGGCTCCTTTTTGCCCTCCTGATTTCCCTTTTGAGTGTACTTCTACATCTGCCCCTTTACTGCTCAGGTGATTCACTTGATCCCAGCTACCTAAACCTCCTGCATTTTCTTGATCAGAACCTCAATATCTCTAGTCAGCCAGTTTTTCTTACTCTTGCCAGCCTTGCCCTTTCATGTGCTGGCCCTGAACTCTCACTATCTTTCTTTTGAAAGTCTCCCATGTGCCAGACACCCTTTTACACGAGAACAGTCTCCTCCAATCAACTTTTGAAAAGTTCCTATCTAATCCCATCATACTCGGCCTTGCGCTAATTTAGAACTATAACTTATGGACTACACTTATCTTTTCCTTGAATTATTTTAAAACTAATAGAATCATTGTTACTGATCCCAAAGTGCTCCCCCACTAACACCTCAGTCACTTGCCCTGCCTTATTTCCCAAGAGGAGGTCACGTTTTGCCCCTTCTTTCCTAGGTATATGTCGGTACATCCACATTTTGATTGAGAAATATTTCCTGAACACAATTAGCAAATTTCTCCCTTAATACTATGGCAGTCTCAGTCTATGAAAAGTTAAAATCCCTTAATATTACAACCCTATTATTCAATAGGACTGTAGTCAAGATTTATCATTTAGAAGGGCATTTAGATCAAATGGAAATGTCTTAACTTACTGTAACAAATTATATTCATATCTGCATTGCAAAGGACTTAACACTTTTCAAAACATTTCATAAGAGGCACATAGCATCGAGGGCCGAAGGGCCTGTACTGTGCTGTAATGTTCTATGTAATGTTCTATGTTAACAAGTCGAACTGGAATTTTGGATTCTTAAGTTATTCATGATCTGCCTCTTACTTGAATTTGTTGTACCAGTTGTGCATAATAACAACAAGTGCCACTGGTCTCAGCATTACTTTGACAGATCGATCTGGATTATTTGATTTCTGTATGTGGCTTACTGCCAAATATTCACAGGAATCATAGAATCCCTACAGCATGGAAACAGATCATTGGCCCCTCGGGTCCACACTAATCCTCCAAAGGGCATTCCACACACACCCATCCTCCTACTCTATACTTGTAACTCTGCATTTCCAATGGCTAATCCACCCAGACTGCACATCCTAAATACTATAGACAATTTTGCATGGCCAATCCACCAAACATGCTCATCTTTGGACTGTGAGAGGAAACCAGAGCACCTGGAGGAAATCCATGCAGACATGAGGAGAATGTGCAAGCCCTAGACAGTGACTCTTGAAATGCTGGAATTGAACATGAGTCCCTGGCACTGTGAGGTAGCACTCTGTGCACTGCCCCACTCATGTGGCTCTATCTGTATCCAGTCCTGGCCACCAGGTATAACTTCTCACCAACATTTTCACTTTGGAAACCCCTGGATGACCGTGGTGGAGTTCAACCAGTATCTGGCACCAACCTTAGCTCGGAAATCACTCTTGCTCCCAAAATGTATGTTTTCCTCTACTGTGGTCAGATCTTTCCGGTTCCAGAAATGTCTCAATTCTAGTTGTGATGCCCCTCTTGTTTCCCCAATCACTATCAGCTGATCCAGTTTTGCCAGGACTGAATCTTTGTGTCCAAAATCTGATATTGTCAGCTGTGACTGGAAGTGTGTCCAGAAAATTTAAAACTATAATGGACTCCAACAGAGATGGTACCACCGATGGTGTATCTGTCAGCAGGATGTGTCTCCATACATCATCATTTGTTACTTGGCCTCCTGGGGAGTCTTCCAAATTGTAAATATATGCACTTAGTATTGTAGTCCACTGCTGAATTCAACCTGAAGCAATAGGCGGCACTGCCTTGTCCTCTTTAAATAAACCTTAAGAAGTATGGATTTCTGATCTGTTATTGTTACAAATTTATGCCGGTAAAGGTATTGGTGGAACTTCCTGAATCCAAATATGGCCACCAAACCTTCCTTCTCTATCTGGGCATATTTTTGCTTTGCAGTAGCCAAGGTCCTGGATGCAAATGGAATGGGTGTTCCTCTCCATTGAGCCACTGATGAACTTACAATACTCCGATGCAGGGAGGCATTAAACATCAATACCAGACCTCACGTGGGATCAATAGTGGGCCAACACCTCAGAGGATGATAGCTGTTTCTTAACTTCCCTGAAAGCTATGGCTTGGCTATGCGGCCATATCCACAGCTGACCCTTTTTAAGACTTGATGCAATGGTGCGAGGATGGAAGCTAGATAATGCATGAACTTTCCATAATAATTCACTAGCCCAAGGAAAGACCTAAGCTCCAGTATAGACGTGGAAGCCAGGGCAACTTTGATTGTCCCTCGCTTCATCTTCCAACGGGTGTAACCTGTTCTTAGGGACTCTGTGGCTCAAGTAGATCACTTGGGATGCCTGGAACACACACTTTCCCTGGAACACACACACTAAAGTGTATGCCTGCCTATCTAAGGGTTATGCCCAAGTTTTCTAAGTGCTCCTTATTGGTCTTCCCTGTTATTAGCATGCCACCTAGAGAAATGGAGATCTGGGGGCAGACCTTGTAAAATGTTTTGCATCACCTGCAGAAAAAATGCATTGGCTAATGATACCCCAAATGGGAGTCTTGTACATTGGCACATATCCTTTTGGATATTAGATTAGATTCCCTACAGTATGGAAACAGGCCCTTCAGCCCAACAAGTCCACACCTACCCTCCAAAGAGTAGCCCACCCAGACCCATTCCCCTACATTTATCACTGACTAATGTACCTAACAGTATGGGTAATTTAGCATGGCTAATTCACCTGACCTGCACATCTTTGGATTATGGGAAGAAACCAGAGCACCCAGAGGAAACCCATGCAGACACAGGGAAAACATGCAAACTCCACATAGACAGTCACCCAAGGCAGGAATTGAACCTGGGTCCCTGGCACTGTGAGACAGCAGTGCTAACCATTGAGCCACCATGTCACCCCATTAATTGTAGCATACTTCTGTAAATCCTGATCTAACCACGATTGCAAATATGCATAACTCATGTCCAACTTCGTGAAGGACAGTTTCCCTGCCAGCTTACTTAAAAATCCTGAATGCAAGGGATTGGGTATTTTTTCAGCTCTGAAAGTAGTTTACCGTTTGCTTAAAATCCCCGCAAAGCCGACTGACGTGTTGGGCTTCACGACTGATATGACTGATACTGCCCACTCCACAAACTGGACAGGTTTGATGATTCCTTTACTTTCCAGCCTTTTGATTTCTGCCTCTACTTTCGCATGCAAGGCAAATGGCATTGCGTGGGCCTTATAAAATTGTGGAATTGTTTCCTGGTCAATATGCAAGGTAGCCTTTTGTCCTTTGGCAATCCCTATAACCTCTTGAAAAACCTTCTAATTAAATTAGGACTTCACTCAGATAGCCATTTTCTAAACAAAAAGTGTTGAGCCAATCTAGGTAAATCTTTCTCAACCAATTTGGCCCCACCAAGATCAGGCCTGAGCCTTTTACTATAATCAGTGGAAACTGAACCAATTGCTTCTCATAGGAGATCAGAACCAAATTTGTACCCTTAATCTGTAATGGTTCCCTAGTATAGGCTCCTGGTCTAGCCAAGGTCTAGTGCAAACTTCAGGGTTGGAGTCCAGAGCAAATGTTGTTGAAGGTGATGCCAGTATTGACCTCATTTGAACATGCTGACCATTTAACCTATCAACTATTTTGATGGGTTCAGATTTGGATGCTGCTAAGCAATTTAACTGTTCCAAAGCAGCTGTAGGTGGACTTCCCATTCTGGATACCACCCTATGAGTACTCTTATTCAATTTAGGTCATGTAGAATTTTTTTCCATCACGAGTCCACTTATTGGCTGCAACTACACTGGCTTGACAGCCCGGATCCAGAAGAAAATTTTAACTGTTTGCGTGAGGCGTGGCTTTTTTTGGGTTTTGCTGTGGGCTGACCAAGAGTCTCTCTATTCAGAAAATGTCCTGAATGAGGCTATGCACTACCTTCACTCAAGTGGTATTCCTCAAGCTCAGTCAGACTGGGGAGGGTGTCTACTTCCATTGGAATACCCTGTAACTCATATGCTCCACTTGTCACATTTTCCAATGATAAAGCCAATTGTAATGCCTGTTTGAAGTGCAGTTGGTAGGCACTTTTGCATGATTACATCATGAATCTCACATACCAAATGATCTGTCAGCATCTCATTAAGGGTTAAACCAAAGTCACATGCCTCTGCCAGTCAACCTAGTCAAAAATCCCAATACAGATTCCCCTGGTTCTTGAATTGCTGAGCAAAACAAACAGCATCTCAGAATTAGAGGAGGTTTGGGTGTGGGATATAGGTAAATTAATGTTATTTCTGCAATTATAATTTCTGATACAAGGTGAATGAACTCACACCAGTGTGTAATTGTTTTAGCCAAGAGCTGAGTCAACAAGAATGGAAACTATGTGGAGGAAATATATAATTGTTTTTGTTTTAGCTAAAATTATATGTCAGCATGAAACGTGATTGCAAAACAATGGTAGATGTATGGGCAAATAGATAAGAAGTTGTAAGGGGATGACCTCGGCTTGTATAACAGTAGGTAAAAACATCTGTTTCCCACTTGTACGGAGACACAGGAACAAACCCTAATTAAAGAGGTCATAAAGATTAGAGTGGCCTCTGGAGAGGCCCAGATGGAAAGAATATGCCTAACGATGACCTGCAGTGGGATGACGTCAAACGACCTTATGAGGCCAGAGATAAGCATTCTATCACGGACAAGGCCGGATAAGCAGGGGTGGTGGGATCAGTCTTAGGGAATGATGTAAATGGGGGGGAACAATGAAATAAGAAAAAATATGTAGGGACCCAATTATATAAATTTTGAGAGTTTGTTGAATTTGGTGTGTTTTTGTCCCTGCCTTATGGACATTACACCCACTTGCAAGTGTAAAATAAAGGACACTGCTGATTCAGATTTTCGTCTCGGACTGCAATTATTGAAGTGAGTGAGCTTTGTTTCTCAAATTGGGTCATAATATTTCTTAACTAAATTCCTCAACTCTTTAGTATTTGGTGCCTCAGTGAAGGTTAGGCTCTTAATAACCAAAAAAGCTGCAGGTCCACAAGCTGTCAGGAGTATTTACTTGTTGTTTTTCATCTGCCCGAATGTCATTTGCCCAGAAAAAAAAATCACATTATTTCCACATACTGGGCCCAGTCTTTGTTGGCAGTATCAAGTAAATCAAGCTTCCCTAATAATGCCATGATGGCAGAAATGCTTACCCCAAATCAAAGACAACTGTTGTGAGTGAATTTGTACAGGAGAGCCCCTGAAGTAAAACTACAGAGGCTATATCCTGTCACCAAGTCACCCTTCATGACATGTAGAGAATCCTTCACATTGATCCAGTTCCCTTACAGCCAGCTCTCAAAGTGAACAGGATGTCTGACATTCTTGTTCCTTTTTTTTTTTTCTTTTTTTTTCTTTTTTTTTCTTGTATACATGTGAGACACAGTGAAAGACACAAAGTGCACAAATCTTTATTCAAATTCCACCACCAGGAAGATAGGAAAACACCCGGGTGGCCAGTGACAAGCACTGCCCTTCACATCAAAGGGCAGTGCTGTGTGATCAAAACAGTGAAGGGGAGGGTAGGGACTAAATCAAAATAGAATTGGAGGGAGAAATGATGCACACGACCCCCTGCGGCGCCCACCTCTCCCTGAACAACTCCAGGGCGTTGGTCGACACCGCGTGCTCCTTCTCCAAGGACACCCGGGCCCTAACGTAACCGCGGAAGAGGGGCAGGCACACTCCTGTTCATTTTTTTTTTTTTACTCCCTGCGTACATCCCTATTTATTTAGGTGGCAAATGGGCACGCCAAGGTGTGTCCGGACGGTGGATGAGGGAGAAGAGGTGGATGGTGTGCAGCAGCAGTCGGTACAGGGCTCTTCTTTTTATCTCCCTAAACGAAACAAAGTTAAAATTTCGGAGGCGGCTCAGGTTGTGGGGCACAGGCTCCCGCGGGAAGTACGGGACCTTGGGGCCAATGTGAAATTCCGTCCGGGCTGGGGTGAGCGCGGATGGGATCCCACCGCACACCTGAGCGTCCTCCAACTGGTGTACTACGTCGGGTCCGAGCACCGCCGTTTTGAGGCGTCGGATGGCGGTGGCCACGTACTGGACGTCTACCGCCGCCCTGCCTGCTATGTCCTGCGGCAGCGTCCAGCCCAGGCCCCCGGCACCCAGCACGTCCCCGACCCTGGTCACCCTCGCCGCCGCGGCCCTCTCCTCCGACAGCCACTCGGACCCGCGAGTACGGAGGTGCGGATTCCTGAGCAACGGCTCCCTGACGACAGCCGCTACTCCAGCCGGAGGGTAGGCGCGACGCGATTCGACCATGTTCCAGACAGTGATCAGGTCCTGGTAAAAGACTGGCAGCGTCTTGAGGGCGACCTGCAGACCGTCACGGTCGACGAACAGGAGCTGCGTGTCGTAGTTGAGGTTACGCACCTGGCGGAAGAAATACGTCGCCAGGGCGCACCACCTAGGAGGAGACTCGACGTAAAAGGTATTGCGGCAAGGTCTGAAGGCGGAACGTCGCGTCCTGGGTGCGGGCGCACACCAGCGACTGGCCGCCCTCCTCAATAGGGAGACTCAGAGCCTGCGCGGCGACCCAGTGCATCTTTTTGTCCCAGAAGTAATCGACCAACGTTCTCTGGATGTCAGCGACAAAGCCAGGAGGAGGGACCAAAGTGACCAGCCGGTACCACAGCATGGCGGCCACCAGCTGGTTTATGACCAGCACTCGACTCCTGTAAGATAGCACTCGGAGCAGTCCTGTCCAGCGGCCTAGGCGAGCCGAGACTTTGGCCTCCAGCTCCTGCCAGTTGGCCGGCCAGGATTCCTCAGCCGGGCTGAGGTAGACACACATTCTTGTTCCAATCTATCAGTCAGGGATCCCTGATTGGACCAGATTAACAGTCCCAATTAAGGAACTCATATTTTATGAGGTCCACCTAGCTGACCTCGTTACAATCATTACAATTATGACATATGGTAGACAGACGTTTAAATTGTTCAGGTACAATTAGCCTCTGACATTTCAAAAGTCTGATCTATCTGACTAGTAGAACAATGATGTTATAATCAATAAGATACGCTCTGAAATGGAAGCTAGTTTGTTGATTTATGATGGAGGCTTGGACCTTTTAATAGATTTCCTGGATCATACCTACAAGAAATATGACCTGAATTCTCATGCAACCAGGTCAGAATTTGATGGGTTTTGTAAAACTGACAGGCATTTCATTGGAAGAACAGATAATGGACTTCAAAAACAAAAGTTCCAAAACATTGGCAAAGTTTAATTTGAAGATCCCTGGTTAAGCATTTGTGTTTGTTACTGGATTGTACCAAGTGATATGGACAATCAACTAGTCTCTGGTTCTTAAAGGAGAAGATTTTTTTTACATCAGATATCTGTTGCCTCAAAATAAAATCATGGGCAGACAATCATTTCCTTCAGACCTCGTGGAACAACTGAGACATTCTGCAGTGATACAAAAAAAGGAACACTTCATTTATTTTAATATGGTCCAGATACTGGGCACAGGTGTTAACTGTAGGTGATAAGAGATGACAAGAGATGAAATCGAAACAATAATATGGACTAATCCAAGGAGTGCTCATGAAAAGTGAATACATGATTTAGCTAAAATATCATAATTAGCTGATGAATTATTTAGAGGATATTTGAATTGGCAAATGAAGAACATAGTTTTAAGGTGATGATAATGGTGAATCTGAAAATTTTACTGCTGATCACAAGACATTTTAATCCTGTGATAAATATATTGGTTGCAGATTCCTTTAATTGTTTGGTTTTAGATTGTGTGTGCACCTCAAAATGTTGTGAGGTAGACTGGTTAAAATGTTATCCTGTTTCACCAGGTAGAACTGATTGACTTTTTTTTTACATTTATGAAATGTGGAAGTTGCTAGTTACTTAGATTACTTACAGTGTGGAAACAGGCCCTTCAAGTCCACACTGACCTGCCAAAGCGCAACCCACCCAGACCCACTCCCCTACACCTAACACTATGGGCAATTTAGCATGGCCAACCCACCTAATCTGCACATTTTTGGACTGTGGGAGAAATCCACGCAGTTACAGGGAGAATGTGCAAACTCCACACAGAGAGTCATCTGAGGCGGGAATTGAACCTGGGTCTCTGGCGCTGTGAGGCAGCAGTGCTAACCAGCATTTACAGTCCTTTCCTAGTTGCTCTTCAAAATGATAAATATTGAAATATTAATTGGTCTTGGTTTGCTGTAAATGACACATGAAGATCATTTGAGGGTGGTAATTCTATGTAAATCCATGGTTAACGTAATTTTCTCTCATTAACATTTCTAAAACTTTCTTAACCATAAGCATTATGGGTATCATATTAAGCACTCTCCAGTTTTCTGGCAAACAGCCCCATTTAATACAGCCCTGGAACACAATGTTCTCCGGAAGTCTCAAAGTGCATCAAAGTCAGTGAATTACTTTTCAAGTGTAGTCACTGTAATTTAGACAAACAACAGTTAACGTGCACACAGAAATGGCATAAAAGAATAGAATCTTTTTGTTAGTTTTGGCTGAGCATAAATGTTAGTCAAAACATGAGGAAAACTTCTCTTTGAATAGGTCATTGAGATTGTTCTATGAACTTAACAAGCAGTCAGGACCGCTGTTTGAAATCACATCTGAAAAATCACCATGGACAATAAATCTCTGAACTGTCAGCTTAGATTATTTGCTGAAATCCTGGTGTGGGTCTTGAACTCTCAGCTTTCTAATAGATAATAGCAGGCTGCCTTTGAGCCAAGCTGTCACTTAGAAAACAGAATACAATACCATTTCCTTCCATTCATTAAAAATCATGTGATCAGCCAACAGGGATGTCCCCTGTCACCGCTGCTGTTCACCTTGGTACATGGACCACTGGCGGAGGCTATCTGAAAGGACCTTGAAATAATGGCACCAAAGGTGGGAGTTGGGGAACACAAAATCACTCTCTCTGCAGACGATGTCCTTCTGTTTTTGGCTAACCCTGAAAAGTCCATACCCCTGCTAATACAAAAAGTTAAATTATTCAGCAGCTTTTCTGGATACAGGATAAAGTTCACAAAATTGGAAGTCATGCCCATGGGGGATTGGTGGAAGCACCGAAGCTGGAGAATGGAGTTTCCTTTTAGATGGTCACAGAAAGGTTTTCACTATCTGGAAATTTTCATTACCCCTATCTTCTGGCAGCTGTACCGAGCTAACTTTGCGCAACTGTTTGAGAGAATAAAGCAGGACTTGCAGCAATGAAAGGGACTACCCATAGCATGGCTAAGCTGTATAGCCTTGATTAAAATGAATGTTCTTCTTTGGTTGTTATATCCAATGAGGATGCTCCAATTGTTATTACCCAAACAGGTGCGGGATGGCTTGGACCATTTATTTGGTGCCATAGATGCCCCCTAATTAAATTTACCAAGTTGCAACTTCTGCAGGATATGGGGGTGGATCTCCCAGATCTGAAGAGATACCAAATAGGCACCCTCTTGTCATATGTAGGCAAATGGGTGCACAATGACACGAAGTCGATATGGAATGATGTAGAGGCCTCGTAGGTGAGATGTACCCTCATAAACTTATTCCTAATGGATAAGATGAGGTTGGTAGTTGAGCACTGTGAGAGTCTGATTATCGTAAATGCATTAAAAGCATGAAGGATAATGTGGCAAGGTGAGGGCAATTTTCTTAAGACTTTGCCATTAACCCAGTTAGTGGGAGCCCCAGGATTTAGAACGGGGTCAAGGCACTCCGGCTTCAGAGCATGTGAGGGTAAGGGAATCACCTGTCTGGGAGATTTATTTGAGGGAGAGGTCTTTCAGCCAATTGGGTCAGAAATACAGAATCCCTAAGTGAGACCTTTTTTGATATTTCTAGGTTAGGGATTACATACAGAAGAAGACCACGCTCTTGACCCAGCCCTACAAGTCAGATATAGAACGAAGAATGCTCCGGTGTGGGGGCACTCTCTCAGTTAATACCATATGTCATCTGCAGAGAAGGAATGCATTGGGGATATGGAGAGACTCCATGAGATTTGGAATCAGGAGTTGGGGAAGAAATTTCATCTGAAACGTGGGAGGATATATGGGGGAATGTAAAGAAAATTTCAATATGCAATAAGGCACAAATGATGCAATTAAAATCCTCCACAGGACCCATATGGCGCCAGAGACGTTAGCAAAGTTTAAGAAAGGATCTTCCCTGAAAAGTCCCATATGTAAAAACAGTATTGGCACCCTTACACATTGCTTATGGTCGTGTGACAAGATCCGTGGATACTGGGGGGCCATAGTGAATGAGCTGGAGAGGATCCTGGGAATAGAAGTTAGGGAGGATCCGGTATCCCTCCTTTTGGGGCTACTGAATCTTCCCTCTTTAACTGAGCACGGGAAGAGGTTATTCAGTATTCTTACACCCTATACGAGGAAGAACATTCTAATGAATTGGATATCAGGAAAGCCTCCAGGTCTTGCAGGGTGGCACAGACTTGTGATGGAGCACATCCCTTAAGAACACCTGACAAGTATGGTGCGCCACGGAAGGGAGCAATTTTATAAGACATGGCAGCCCTTTCTAAATTACATAGACATGGATCTGTCGGCGGTACTGATTAGAGTCTTTATATTTCCACGAGAGCTGCATAAGGTGGTCAGGTCCATGATGGGGGTGGGGGAGGCCTAGTAAATACAGGTATAATAACTGTTGCTCCTGTGGATAGGAGCCTTGATGGAGGTGTGGCAAGTGGAGTAATGTAATATAGAACTATGTAGTGTAATTTAGTTTTAGTGGATTGTAACTTAATTTAAAGTTATTTTATTTAATTTGTGTTTATGCTAATTTGGGTTAAGTTAATTAAATATAAAACTGCAACTAGAAGAACAGTACGCAGTTTATTGTCAACGTTTCTGTAATATACTATAATAGAACAATATTATTGCAATGTTTCTGTACTTATGCACATAAAACATTTTTGTTTTGATTTTTGGTTAAAGGGTGAATTTTTTTTCAATAAATATATACATATAAAAAATAACCCACTTTGATCTAAGTTCACAAATTTTTTTTGAATGCCTGTGCACTGTACCTTCTCTGAATATGTTGATTAGAAAATATCTGGAAACAGAAGGCAGAGAACTCTTGTTGTGCAATGACAGTTCCCCTATTTCTGGGCCAGCAAGTCTGGGTTCAAGTCTCACATGTTCCAGAGGTGTCAAGATTAGAGTGGTGTTGGAAAAGTACAGCAGGTCAGGCAGCATCCGAGAAGCAGGAAAATTGATGTTTCGGGCAGGAGCCCTTCCAGAGGTGTGTCATAACATGCCCAAACAGGTTGATTAGAAAACTGCACACAGTGCTTGGGGACAAATCCACCCAGCTGTCAATGGGATCAGAGCTGTGTCTTAATTATTTAATTGGCAGCTGTCAGAGAAGGTACCCTTATTAAAGTCAGTGGTCCATCCCCCCTCCCCAGGGTGATGAACTGGAAATCAAGCCCTACTATTCCCAAAGTTATCAAAAAGGTTGATGATTTTACAAAAATACACAAAATTCCCCAACTTAACCGTCGTTTAGACTCAGGTTAAGAGAATGCACAGTCTAGATTTCTGTACTCACCAAGGATTACTAATTATTATAAATAAATATGTTTTAGCTCGGGTAAACTAATGGATTGTCAACATTTTGTCAATCTAGTTAAAAGGCTAACCCACCTTATAAAACCTACATACACAAGCAGATAGACACAAACAAACATAGATGTGTTGTGCAGTAAGAAAGAATAGGAAGCTAGATCATTAGTCCCTATTCACAGGATTCACTTTGATGACCCTGTTGGCTTGTCAGGACATGTTACTCCCTGATCCTTGTACTTTTGACATGGTTGACATGAGGGGTCTGATTATTTGTGGTGTTGCTTTGTAGAATGCTCCAGGGAATAGTTGTCCCCATGCTTGTGATAAATTGAATACATTTTGTATTGTTCAGTTAGTGCTATCCAATCACTAGACTACTATGTTCTGAGTTTTGCAAGCATGTTCTGTTTGAGAATGGTCTTAACTCTGTCTGCCATGATAAACCAAAATGAATTACTATTTGATATGAAGCCTGGGAACATTTGTTTCATGCTGCATTCACTGTAGTAACATCTCGACTAACCAGATGCCAACTGTCAAGAAATCAGACACTTTTCATCTGGTATAAATTGTGTCCTTTAAAATGTGGTCTTCTTGTATCATTCCTGATGAGGACAAAATGAAAACTTTTAACAGCATGTGCTTTTTTTCAACAATTGTGTCTCCCCAAGTCACCATGTTTAGCCAATTGCCTTAGTCTGTGTCCTTTGGCTCTCACTCCTTCCAACAATTGCAATAGTTTTGCCCAATCTATTCTGTCCATATACCTCATGACTTTGAATGCCTCTCAAATCTTCTTTATTCCTTCTCTACTCAAAAGACAGCAGTCTCAACTTCTCTAGTCTATCTACTAACTAAAATTCCTCATCCTCAGAACTATTCTAGTGAACCTTTCCCTCTCTGATGCCATCTTTTCTAACACCTGGTGAACAGAACTGAATGCATCATTCCAGTTGAGACTCAACCAGTAATTTACAGAAGTTTAATGTAACTTCCTAACTTGCTGTATTTTTTATTAACCACAGTCTCAACCTGTCCTAGCACCTTCAATGATTTTGCACATATACACACTCAGGTCTTTCTGTTCTTTCATTCCCTGGCACATTTATAGTACAAATGTTATTCCCCACTTGTTAGTCCAAACTTAAATGTTGTGAGTTTGCTGCATGTCTTCCATGGCATTGTAAATGAATTTTAAACTATGCAAACACCAGTAAACATCTCTAATTTGGATCTAATTTACGACAAGATCACTGTTGAAGCAAATGAAGATTGTTAGGTCCAGGACAGTACCGAAAGGAAATTAGGGTTCTTGTAGTGCCCTGGTACTGTCCCTAACTCTGAACCAAGAGTACTGTGTTCAGTCCTGATCTAGTGGAATGTAATAACATGCTTGAATAGGTTGATGAAAAATATCTATCCAGAGGAATTCCTGCAGCAATACACTTGGGTTGAGATGATTAGCTTTCAATAATGAGAACAACCTATTTTTCTCTATAGCATGTTGCTCCTGCTGTTTAGTATGCTTGTAGCCTTCTGTTGTAGCTTCACTAGGGTAGAATCAAATTTTTAAGTATGCTGAGTGTAGGTTGCACTTTTACACTGCACATTGAACCACAGTTGGTAGCCTGGCTTAATAAGATGGAAGAATGAGGGATATGTAGGGTAACTAGGCTACTGATTACTGTGGAACCAAATTTTGCAGCTGCTGATGACATACAGAATTGATTCCATCTTACATTCAAACTTCTTGCTTCATGGAATTGCAATAATTTGTAACAAGCCACATATGAGGGCAGTGTCTCATGTCACACTTAGTTTGGACTACGTGATACAAATATATGAGTAGATTATATAGCCCCTGAAGTCCGCTTCATCATTTAACAATATCATGGCTGATCTGCTTGAGTTCCAATTTTCACTTGTCTTCTAATTCCCAATAACATTTGATTCCACTGCCTAACAAAAATTATCTACCTTTGTCGTAAAGATATTTAATGACATGCCTAAAATTGTCTTCTGAAATAGAGTTCTGAAGTTGTGTATCCCCTGAACGAAATGATTTATCTCATTTCTGTCCTCAACCCCTAATTTTAAAACAGCGTCCTTAGTTCTGGACTGACCCACAAAAGGAAACATCTTTTCTATGTCCAACTTGTCAAGAACATTTAGGATCTCACTTGTTTAACCTCTAGTTGAAACAAGGCCAGCCTATCCAATCTACCCTTATAAGACCTCACACTATTATATTCTTTTATAACTGGATTCAAAATCCTCTTTCCAAATCTTAATATTATCAAAATTTCAAAAATGTGAAGAGCTCGAATTTTATATTCCTAACGCTAGAAGAGAATTGACTGTCCCAATGGCTCAGATTTTAAATTCATTCACTAAATATAGACATGTATCAGTGTCAATTTTAATTGTTTTCTCTGTTTCAATCTTTAGAAACTGTATTGAAATGAATTTTTATTAATGCAACATTTTGTCTTGGGAATGGATGTCTCTCTGCAATTTCATAAGACTGGACTGCAGAAGTTGTACTCAGCTAGGATCACTGCTAATCGTGTCTTTGCTGTCTGCAATAGGAGTGAAATATGTTAATGAGCCAAGGATGAGGATGAAACTGTGTGACCAATTGTCATGTACAGCCCAGGAGAGGCATGCTAGAAATAGATTGCATACCTAATTGTTTATAATTGCAAGCTGTAGTCTGAGCTCTTAAATAAACCTGTATTCCAGTAAACAGAGTGAATGCTACCTAGTCTGTGTTCCTTATTGATAACACAATAAATATGACACCTGCCACGTGTAAAAGCTTGTGGTGGTGGAACAGACAGCTTGGAGAACCATTCCTTCTCAATCCACATTCATCCCATCATTCCCTGAACCTAGTGAAAATTGACAGCAGATAAAAACAAGGACAAGAAATCCATATGTTTTCATAAGACACCTCCAATTCTGTCCACAGGAGGTAGCTTTTAAAGCTTTGGTCTCTACTGACGATGTAATAATGCAGCACAATGATTGGCTTTCATTTGACAGCAACAATCATGCAGACCATCTGCCCTTTTTGGGAAAGTGGTTTTGCTATTGGGCTTTGAAGTTCAGATATTTATATGAAATACTGCAGATTTGAAAATTCAAAATAAAAACAGAAAGTGCTGCAAATATACTGGAGGTAAGACGGCATCTGTGGAGAGAAACAGCTTACGCCCGAAACGTCGATTCTCCTGCTCCTCGGATGCTGCCTGACCTGCTGTGCTTTTCCAGCACTACACTCTCGACTCTGAGCTCCAGCATCTGCAGTCCTCAATTTCTCTGCATTTGTCCTCATGCTTGAGATAAGACTCTCTAAGCAAGTGCTGAAAATGTGTTGCTGGAAAAGCCCAGCGGGTCAGGCAGCATCCAAGGAGCAGGAGAATCGATGTTTCGGGCATGAGCCCTGAAGAAGGGCTCATGCCCGAAACGTTGATTCTCCTGTTCCTTGGATGCTGCCTGACCTGCTGCGCTTTTCCAGCAACACATTTTCAGCTCTGATCTCCAGCATCTGCAGTCCTCACTTTCTCTCTAAGCAAGTGCTCTACTCTGAGCTCAATAATGGTAAGTAATCAATAAGAGAACAGAGGTAACACTACAATGATATCCTGTAACAAATGAATGTGCATCCGACAAGCGAAAATTATTTACCCTAGGTTGCACAAACTGAAGGAGTGTTTCTGAAGGCACCACCCACTTTGACTGGCACCAAGTGGATCATGTGGAGGCCAAACACCAGCAGTGGAAAGAGGGGATGGAATCCATAGCTTCCTACCTACTGCCTCATCAAATATAACCTACCATACCTGTGGCAGTCCGTTGCCCCAGGATTGGACAATTCAGCCACCGCAGAACCCAACCCCTGTAGAGTGTAAGCAGGTCATCCTCGGTCCAGAGGGACTGCCAAGGAAGAAGAAACTTTGTCTGAGAAGTGTAACCTTTCTCGCCTGGCAAATGAGTGTGAATTGGCAGTAATCCTGGAAATGCAATTAAGAGTCATTTTCTGAATATGGTAACTGTTCTTAACATGGCTGAGATCATAAACTTACATTCTGGGATCTATGGTAACATAATAATCCAACAAACATTTTTTGCATGTTAGATTTTTCTTCAATGTCATTTACCATCACTAATGAGGTTTACATGACAGGCTTCTGTCAGCTTCGACATAGCTACTGCCAATTTGATGACCATATGTACATCTGCAGTGCAAAACTAAACCTACTAATTTCCACAATCTGTTCAAGACAGATTCCACTTTAAAGTGCTGTATCTAGTGATCCAAGGTTAAATTGATCCAAGTTAAACATTATCAAAGCTGGCATCTTTATGTCTAAATTTCTAGTTAAATGTCTATTCCATCATTACAACTTGACCTGCGAGATATAATTATCCAAATTTATTATTTTAACTAAATAAAAATAAAAACATAATACACTATCTTATGATCTTAGAATATGTCTTATTATCCATATTGTGAAATTGGCCTTAAAAAATCATTTTACATATCAAAGATGATGGTTCCTGTATACATTTCAGACAAGTGCAAGAAATAATCAGTCATCATGTTGATGCAGGCACAACTGTTCTCCAGGATAGGCTCTCTCCTAAAAAAAAATTGGAAGAAAAAGAATTGTTCAGAGATTAAAACAGAATAAAAAGTCAATGTAATGAGTGAGCACTAATATGTTGGTGCTGTTACTGAAGCTGCAAGCCACATCCACATATATTTCACATTTATGTATATGTGTATAATAAAAACCTAATTTTTTAAAGTGACATGGACATTTTGAAATTCCATCAAGTCATTCAAATCATTCTGCAAAATTGTGAACATTGTGCGATAAGAATGTTGATAGCGAAATGTAAAAAGGGCAATGCAGATTACACACACAAATTGCCCATCATACAGCAGTTAGAATAAACATGAAAACATCTGGCAATATTTTTAATCTCTTAAATGCTAATCTTGCTAGGAATCAATTAACATAAGATAATCTACAAAGCACATTTAGGAAGGGGCTTAATAACAAGGTAGATAACTAGTGGTTACAAATAATTATCTTATCCTTACTGTTTTAGTTGTACATATTCTTATATGTGCATTCAGAACACGATACACAAAATAAAAAGGCATTTAACTTGATACGCATATAAAAAAAATTAACACTAATAACCACAGTTTCTTGTTTCATGAAATGTAATTGTGAAATAAATTTAATTGGAATTCATAAGTATCAAATACTTGGAGGCTGTTAGGAAAGCTCTTATGCACAATGCACTCACTTGGCTGCTGCTATTTTGTAAATGTTTCCTCCCACTACAGATTATTAGTTTTGTCAGTGTAATATTTGGTATTTCAGATATTCATGATATGGATTAATCAAATATCTGCTTTTACTTATCGAAAAATATAATTATGGTCTGTTCAGGAACTTGGGATGTAAATATTTCCATTCATGTGATATTCATCAGGACCAAACCAACTTGGCATAAAAGTGAATTTCTTCCACAGTACAAATGATTTGTGCCTTGTAATCTCTGCACGATTCATTCCACTACACCCAGTCTACATTTAACAGAATGCCAAAAATGCTTTCATAGGAATGTTTAATTGGCACAGTAATAGATAATAGACAATAGACAATAGGTGCAGGAGTAGGCCATTCTGCCCTTCGAGCCTGCACCACCATTCAATATGATCATGGATGATCATCCTTAATCAGTGTCCTGTTCCTGCCTTATCTCCATAACCCTTGATTCCACTATCTTTGAGAGCTCTATCCAACTCTTTCTTAAATGAATCCAGAGACTGGGCCTCCACTGCCCTCTGGGGCAGAGCATTCCACACAGCCACCACTCTCTGGGTGAAGAAGTTTCTCCTCATCTCTGTCCTAAATGGTCTACCCTGTATTTTTAAGCTGTGTCCTCTGGTTCGGCACTCACCCATCAGCGGAAACATGTTTCCTGCCTCCAGAGTGTCCAATCCTTTAATAATCTTATATGTCTCAATCATATCCCCTCTCAGTCTTCTAAACTCAAGGGTATACAAGCCCAGTCGCTCCAGTCTTTCAGTGTAAGTTAATCTCGCCATTTCAGTAATTGACCTCGTGAACCTACGCTGCACTCCCTCAATAGCCAGAATGTCCTTCCTCAAATTTGGAGACCAGAACTGCACACAGTACTCCAGATGTGGTCTCACAGCTGCAGAAGAACCTCTTTGCTTCTATACTCAATTCCTCTTGTTATGAAGGCCAGCATGCTATGAGCCTTCTTCACTACCTGCTGTACCTGCATGCTTACCTTCATTGACTGGTGTACAAGAACACCCAGATCTCTCTGTACTGCCCCTTTACCTAAATTTAGGAAGTAATCTGCCTTCCTGTTCTTGCCACCAAAGTGGATTATCATACATTTATCCACATTAAACTGCATCTGATCACTCACCTAACTTGTCCAGGTCACCCTGTAATCTCCTAACATCCTCATCACGTTTCACCCTGCCACGCAGCTTAGTATCATCAGCAAATTTGCTAATGTTATTACTAATACCATCTTCTGTATCATTAACATATATTGTAAAAAGCTACGGTCCCAGTACTGATCCCTGCGGTACCTCACTGGTCACTGCCTGCCATTCCGAAATGGAGCCATTTATCACTACTCTTTGTTTCCTATCAGCCAACCAACTTTCAATCCAAGTTAGTACTTTGCCCCCAATACCATGCGCCCTAATTTTGCTCACTAATACCATGCGCCCTAATTTTGCTCACTAAGCCAGCCTTATGGAGGACAATTGTGGCTAACATGACCCAATCCATGTCCATATGAATAAGCTACTTTTTCTGAATAGTCATACACTCATGTATGGAAACAAAACTACATTATCACATGTCATATCAAACTGTGGTGAAGCTCAGGTGGCATGTGTTGATTATTAGACCTCAACACACATTATCCAATAAAATCTACTTAAAAGATTGGAATTAATTTCATTGCCTTCACCCAATGATAGTAGAATGGTAAAAGCCTATAAATGGAGAAAGTGAGGTCTGCAGATGCTGGAGATCAGAGCTGGAAATGTGTTGCTGGAAAAGCGCAGCAGGTCAGGCAGCATCCAGGGAACAGGAGAATCGACGTTTCGGGCATAAGCCCTTCTTCATTCCTGAAGAAGGGCTTATGCCCGAAACGTCGATTCTCCTGTTCCCTGGATGCTGCCTGACCTGCTGCACTTTTCCAGCAACACATTTCCAGCAAAGCCTATAAATGGGCTTGGTAACCTTACCTTTGTGTTAATGCAGTGGGCTCACAGAGATTTGTGTTACTTTATTACATTTCAGGTGCAATATAAAAACAAGTTTATTGTTGTTGGCTGTATTTGGAAAATGTCACCAGGTGGTTAAAGTATTTGCATATTCCTGGCAATAGACCCCTTTTTAATATGCAAATTATTGCATAATTAGAATGGCTGAATGACATTTTTTGTCAGACTTGGTTGGAGCCATCTGCACCAAGCAAACTCCATCCACTTCCACATGAAGAAAGCTAAAGAAACACGTCTCAAATTATTCTTGCATCGGGGAAGAGCTGCTCCTGTCTTGACAGTCTTGTCCTTCACTAAGGTAGTGGCTGCATCAATCTGAACTTCAGATTTTAATTTGGTGATCTGAATCAGGATATTTATAAGGAACTTCTCAGCTCATCTATCAAATAGTATTGAAATAAGGGTTCATAATTATGTGGGCTTCGCTGACTGGTGAGCAAAAGGCAAAATTAATACCATTACCTCTCCATGTTACTTTTCTAAACCACACACTGCTTGCCTTGATCTGTAATATGCAAATCAATTTTAGTTCATATTTTATATCATAATTTGTGCAGCAGGTTATCAATCACAATTATAAAATTTATTCTAGGATATAGTGAGCAGTGAAATGTGTTACTTCTCTTCTTAGAATTTATTGTGCTTAAAATGGATGCTTAAAATATTTTAAAATATAACTGCAATGAGTTTGGTATATTTTTTGTGGCTATTTTAAGATTATTTATTAGTTATGTCCACTAGTTTGCACAAATAACTGCTTACATTGTAAGTCAAACTGGTTTCTTCTGTGATTGTTTGTTTATTGCAAGCTACACGTGAATAAAGCTTTCAAATCAGGTTTTAATTACTATGTAACTTTCTCTACTGCAATGAAAATTGAGATATTTTACTGTAAGCCAAATATACAAATTTGGAAAACTTTCTGTAAGAAATTCAGACATATTCTGAAACAGTACTTGAAACAGTAACAGATGGTAATGGCCTGATCCCTGATTACAGAAACTCTCACAATGCTTGAACAAGTAGAATTAGTTTTATTTCAATTTTTAATACCTTTTAATAGTCTTCCTTCCTCCACTGTTCTCCTAGGATGGGAGGCTTTCTCTATAGTTGCCATCAATGTGATCCAGTGGTAAAATGTGATGATCCGGCAAGCTATACGTTTTTGTATTAAAGTACGCCCTCTGAGAACTGCCAGAATACAGAAAGATGGTAGTCTCAGGATCAGAGAGCTTGAGTGCCAATTAGAAGTAGGATAGTGACTCTGACTGAATATGCAAAACTCCACCAAGCCATCTGAATTGTAAAATGAAATAATTAACAATAAATGGCTTGTTCTTTCTTCAAAATGTCAGAACCAAATATTCCACTTTCATTGTGGCTTCCATATAAAATTAATTTGATTATTTGAACATTTTCAATGCTCTTAGATCTAAGAGCTTTGTTAACCTTCTTTCTCACCTTTACCAGCTTGAATTTCCAGCCATGAAAATAAATCAAGAGATCACAGGCATTTATTCTGATTTTCAACAACCTTAGTTTATAATTGGTCTATCTTTTATTCTGGAGTTGAGTCTTGTTCATATCTTTACAGAGAAGTAGAACATTAGTCACTAAATACCCAGTTCATTAAGCATGAGCAATCTATGTCTATTAGAATATCTTTGATTCTCAATGTTGATGAATGAAGCTCAAACACACAGAGCTTTGTTAACCTTCTTTCTCACCTTTACCAGCTTGAATTTCCAGCCATGAAAATAAATCAAGAGATCACAGGCATTTATTCTGATTTTTGATTCTCAATGTTGATGAATGAAGCTCAAACACACAGACACCTTGTTAAATTGTAGGACTGTGATAAATGTGATTTCTCATCCCTCTTGGGAATTAGATTTATATTGGAAAGCAGCTCTCAAGCAAGATCCTCAAGTCAGCATTGCTGCTTCTCACCAATCGACTGAAAAGTACTTCGGTAAGGATTTGCCCTCTCAGGTGACCTATGAAATCATTTGAAATAAAGAAAACCTCGTGATGGCAGTTGTAAATACTTTGAAAAGTGAATTTCCCCTTATGGTATAACAAGAAAGGTTAATTTTCTGTTTGGAGAGTATATACATGGAGACATAACATTGTTTTCATATATGTACTCTATTGAATTGCAAGTGATGTTGAACATAGAACATAGAACAGTACAGCACGGTACAGGCACTTCTGCCTCAATGTCATGCCAGACTAACCTATATACCATTCATGGTATGATCATGTGCCTATTCTAATGGCAGTGCATTCCACACACCCACTGTGTAAAGGACCTACCTCTAACATCTCCCTTAAACCTTCCTCCAATTACCTTAAAATTATGCCTCCTCGTGACAGACTTTTTCCCAGGGTGGAAATGCCTCTGGCTATCCACTCTATCTAAGCCTCTCAGCATCTTGTATACCTCCATCAAATTCCCTCTCATCCTTCTTCGCTCCAATGAAAAAGCTCTAGCTCCCTCAACCTTTCTTCATAAGACATTTCCTCCAGTCCTGGTACATCTCCTTTGAACCCTCTCCAAAGCTTCCACATCTTTCCTATAATGAGGCGACAAGAACTGAACACAATATTCCAAGTGTGGTCTAATCAGGGCTCTGTACAGCTACAGCATAACCTCGTGGCTCTTAAACTCACTCCCTCTGCTAACACAACTGTGCCTTCTTAACAACCCTAAGAACTTGGGTGGCAACTTTGAGGGACATATGGACATGGACCCCAAGATCCCTCTGTTCCTCCACACTGCCAAGAATCCTGCCTTTAATCCTGTATTCTGCATTCAAATCCAATCTTCCAAAGTGAATGACTTCGGACTTTTCCAGTCTGAACTCCATCTGCCACTTATCAGTCCAGCTTGGCATTCTGTCGATGACCCGTTGCAACCTAAAACTCCACCAATCTTCATGTCACTGCCAAACTTACTAACCCATCGTTCCACTTCCTCACCCAAGTCATTTATAAAAATCGCGAAGAGCAGAGGTTCCAGAACAGATCCCTGCAGAACACCACTGGTCACCGAGCTCCTGGCTGAATACATACCACCTACCACACCCTCTGTCTTCTGTGGGCCAGCCAATTCTATATCCAGACAGCCGGATTTCCCTGTAACCCATGCCTCCTTACTTTCTGAATGAACCTACCCATGGGGAAGCTTATCAAATGCCTTGCTAAAATCTATATACACCACATCCACTGCTTTACCTCCAACAATGTGTTTTGTCACATCCTCAAAGAATTCAGTAGGGTTTGTAAGGCATGACCTGCCCCGCACAAAGCCATGCTAGTTCTAATCAAACTATGGTTTTCCAAGTAATCATAAATCCTGTCTCTCAGAATGCTCTCCAATACTTTGCCTACCACTGACGTAAGACTGACTGGTCTGTAATTCCCAGGATTATCCCTTTCTTGACCATGGGAATAACATTTGACAACCTCCAATCATTTGGTACGACTCCAGTTGACAGTGAGGATGCAAAGATCATCATCAAAGCGTAGCAATCTCTTCCCTCACTGTCTATAGTAACCTAGGTATATCCCATCTGGCCCAGAGGATTTATCGATCCTTATGTATTTCAAAATTTTGAGTACATCTTCCTTCCTAGCATCAACCTGTTCTAGCATGGTCTGCTTGTTTCACACTGTCCTCAGAAATGTCAAGGTCCCTCTCAGTAATGAATACTGAAGCAAAATATTCATTAAGGACCTCCTCTACTTCCTCTGACTCCAGACACAAACAAGTTCCCTTCACTATCCCTGATTGGCCCTACCATCACTTTGGCTATCCTATTGTTCCTCACATAAGTGTAGAATGCCTAAAGTTTTCCTTAATCCTACCCGCTAAAGCTTTTTCATGCCCCTTGCCACCTCTCCAAAGTTCATTCTTCAGTTCCTTCCTGGCTACCTCATAAAGCCCTGTTTGATCTTTGCATCCTCATCCTTAAGTAAGCCTCCTTCTTCCTCTTGACTAGATGTTCCACATGCCCTGTCACCCAAGATTTTTTCAACCTACCATCCCTTCCTTGACTCAGTGGGCAGAGGACAATCTCCATGTTTCTGTCGTGCACTTTCCTCAGAACATCTATTCCCAATTTAGGTGCTTCAGTTCCTGCCTAATAGTATTGTAGTTGCCCCTCTCCCAATTAAATACTTTCCCATACTGTCTGTTCCTATCCCTTTGCATGAGTATAATAAAGGTCAGGGAAATGGTCCTCCACTGAGAGATCTGACACCTGGCTTGGTACATTGCCAAGCACCAAATCCAATATGGCCTCCCCTCTAGTTGGCCTTTCTACATATTGTGTCAGGAACCGTTCCTGGACACACCTGACAAAAACTGCTCCATCCAAATTATTTGACCTAAGTAGGTTCCAATAAATATTAGGGAAGTTAAAGTCACCCGTGACAACAATCCTGTTACTTCTGCACCTTTCCAAAATCTGCCTCCCAATCTGCTTCTCCATGTCTTTGTTACTACTGGGGTCCCTGTAGAAAACTCCCGAAAAAGTGAGTGCTCCTTTCCTGTTTCTGACTTCCATCCATACTGACACTGTAGACAAACCCTCCTTGATGACCTCCCTTTCTGCAGCTGTGATACTATCCCTGATTAGCAATGCCACTCCTCCATCTCTTTTACCACCCCCACTCCCCCCACCATCCCATTTGTTTTGAAACATCTAAACCATGGAACATCCAACAACCATTTCGGTCCCTGTGATATCCAAATCTCTGTAATGACCACATCATCATCATCTGGTCCATAGCTTAGGTTCGCAGCCCCCTGTCAATCTAGTTTAAACTCTCCTGAAGATTTAAACTAGGTTGGAAGTTTGGAAATGCGGAAATGGTTACTCTGATAGACTAGCTGATGTTGGCAAATAAAACTTAGAAAGCAAGAATTATGCTAAGGAGTCTTTATAAATCACTACTTGGTGACAGAACAGCATGTATTTTTACATTGCCTCTAAGATCTGAATAGATCAGGAAAGAAATTCTATAGAATCATAATGTTCACAGTGACATGAAGGGAATCTCTTAGTCATAGAGTCATAGAGATGTACAGCATGGAAACAGAGCCTTCGGTCCAACCTGTCCATGCCGACCAGATATCCCAACCCAATCTAGTCCCACCTGCCAGCACCCGGCCCATATCCCTCCAAACCCTTCCTATTCATATACCCATCCAAATGCCTCTTAAATGTTGCAATTGTACCAGCCTCCACCACATCCTTTGGCAGCACATTCCATACACGTACCACCCTCTGCGTGAAAAAGTTGCCCCTTAGGTCTCTTTTATATCTTTCCCCTCTCACCCTAAACCTATGCCCTCTAGTTCTGGACTCCCCGACCCCAGGGAAAAGACTTTGCCTATTTATCCTATCCATGCCCCTCA
>NC_057711.1:89966656-90034953 GCF_004010195.1 Chiloscyllium plagiosum
ATTTAGAACTTACAACATTTAGATCTGGTCTATCCTTTACCATCACTATTTTAAAATGAATAGAGTTATGGTCGCTGGCCCCAAAGTGCTCCCCCACTGACACCTCAGTCACCTGCCCTGCCTTATTTCCCAAGAGTAGGTCAGGTTTTGCACCTTCTCTAGTAGGTACATTCACATACTGAATCAGAAAATTGTCTTGTACACACTTAAGAAATTCCTCTCCATCTAAACCTTTAACACTACGGCAGTCCCAGTTGATGTTTGGAAAGTTAAAATCCCCTACCATAATTACCCTATTATTCTTACAACAGCTGAGATCTCCTTACAAGTTTGTTTCTCAGTTTCCCTCTGACTATTGGGAGGTCTATAATACAATCCCAATAAGGTGATCATCCCTTTCTTATTTCTCAGTTCCACCCAAATAACTTCCCTGGATGTAGTTCCAAGAATATCCTCCCTCAGTACAGCTGTAATTCTATCCCTTATCAAAAATGCCACTCCCCTTCCTCTCTTGCCTCCCTTTCTATCCTTCCTGTAGCATTTGTATCCTGGAACATTAAGCTGCCAGTCCTGTCCATCCCTGAGCTATGTTTCCGTAATTGCTGTGATATCCCAGTCTCATGTTCCTAACCATGTCCTGAGTTCATCTGCCTTCCCTGTTAGACCCCTTGCATTGAAATAAATGCAGTTTAATTTATTAGTCATACCTTGTCCCTGCCTGCCCTGTTTGACTCAGCTGTGCCTGTCTCAGATCGATCTCTTTCCTCACTATCTCCCTGGGTCCCATCCCCCCACCTTATTAGTTTAAATCCTCCCAAGCAGTTATAGCAAATTTCTCTGCCAGTATATTAGTCCCCTTCCAATTTAGGTGCAGTCCTTCCTTCTTGTACAGGTCACTTCTACCCCAAAAGAGATTCCAATTATCTAAAAATGTGAATCCTTCCCCCATACACCAGCTCCTGAGCCATGCATTCATCTGCTCTATCCTCCTATTCCTGCCCTCACTAGTTCGTAACACTGGGAGTAATCCATATATTACTACCCTTGAGGACCTCCTTTTTAAATTTCTACCTAACTCTCTGTAATCTCCCTTCAGAGTCTCAACCTTTTCCCTTCCAATGTCGCTGCTTCCAATGTGGACAATGACCTCCTGCTGGCCCCTCTCCCCCATGAGAACATTCTGCACCCTCTCTGAGACATATTTGATCCTGGCACCAGGGAAACAACACACCATTCTGCTTTTTCTCTGCTGGCCACAGAAACGTCTGTCTGTACCTCTGACTACAGAATCCCCTAATACAATTGATCTCTTGGAAGCCGACATACCCCTCGTTGCATTAGAGCCAGTCTCAATGCCAGAAACTTGGCTGTTCGTGGTACGTTCAAATTGTAAGGATTTTGTAAATTTGAAACAAATTGTGAGAATTTATGTATTCTAAAGCAGCTGATTTGATGGTTGAAGCATTAATTAATATTAAATTTAATAATTATGTGATGTTGAACTACACAGAATATAGATTTCATGCTAGTTGGACTCCAAGACCCAACAGATTGGTGCCTTTTATAAAATGGTGAGTAGGAGGTGAATTCTTCTGAGGTGCCATCTTTGTTTAGGCAAAAAACATATGATTGACAGACAGAATCTGAGAGGATTGACCTTCATGGTAGATTCCTAAAGTTCCCCAATTCACAACAAGTGAGGAGATATTGAGTTGACTATCAAATCCATAGATGATTCAGAGCACCAAAATTAAGTTTTTTTGCTGAAATGAAAAGGCATTTCAGAAGAATTCACCTACTGCTCACCAGTGTTCTGAAACCTGTACTTTCAAATAAACCTGTTGGACTATAACCTGGTGTTGTCTGATTTTTAACTTTGAAGAAGATACTATGTGCTGATGATAGCATCTGAGATATTCAGCAGTCAGGTCAGGTAAGTTAAGATCAGATGCAGTTTCCATTTTTTGAAGAAAGGTTTTAACTCCAGGAGGCTTCAACCTGTGGATGCTAATACTTTCAAGATTCAACAGTAATGCTGTTGTGGTAATAGTACTCCAAATGAGAAATCTCTTACGCGCCTCATAGATATCAGGCTTATGATGAGTGGTAACATGTAGCACTCTTGATTTTGAGTCAGAAGCAATAAGTTCAAAGCTACTCCAGCACTGTGGGCATACAATATAGGCTGCCATTGCAGTGCAATAACTGAGGAAATATTACATTGTCAGAGATGGAGCATTTCAGTCAAGATGTTAAATTAAGGCAACATCGGTCTTCTCAGGTGTAAAAGACCACATAGCCTGATTTGAAGAATAGACAACAGGAGAAGAGGACAGTTTTCTTGATCGATATTTTCACTCTGATCTAGGAATATTTTCTGTGAAGCTGCTGTTAATATTGGCACTAATGTGGCAGTAGAGTTATTCAAGTCAGAAAGTGCTAGCATCTGAAGGAAGGTCTGTGGTGAGTTGGAAGTCTTCAACTTAGAATGTGATAACGTGACCTATAAGTCTTGCTATGAGGATTCCTCAACAGTAAAATATTTCCCAAACATATTCACAATCAACACAAAACAGCTTCCACCCCAACACTTTTGACGGACCACCAAAATATTGTATGTTTTTATGCCATCTCATTTTAACAGACCATCATCCAGTACTAACAAACAAGGAGGACTAAGATTTGTTGATAGGCACAATGACTTCTAAAGGCAAAAGTGAGGACTGCAGATGCTGGAGATCAGAGTCAAGATTAGAGTAGTGCTGGAAAAGCACAGCAGGTCGGGCAGCGTCCGATGAGCAGGAAAATTGAGGTTTCGGGCAAAAGCCCTTCATCATTCATTCCTGATGAAGGGCTTTTGCCCGAACGTCAATTTTCCTGCTCTTCGGATGCTGCCCGACCTGCTATGGTTTTCCAGCACCACTCTAACCTTGGAAATGACTTCTAAAGTCTACTTCATCCGATACTGTAGGGTTCATGACACTTTCTACAGTTTCTAAATTGTCTTGAATTTGTTTAGAATTCAAAATCTCATTCTGAATGAAATTAGTGCTGGAAGGTTGAGATTTTGTAGTGAAATTCCCAACTGGGAATGAAGTAGGTGTGCAAGAACAGGCATTTAGATGACAAGTTAATTGAACATTGCAAACCTTGCTGGAAAAGTTAACACTAATTTTATTACAATACAATTAATATTTTTCCGATTACAGGTATCTTGTCAAGGAAATTGTTAATGGCATCAGTGATAATAATGAAACTCAATTATTCCCTCTGCTGAACAAAGATAAAATACATATTATATCTGTGAAAAAATATGAAAAATAATAGAAATATAAGAAAATTGAAGGAAAAAATGTGTTCCCTTACATTTTACCATTGAATTGTTGGAAAAGGCCAAAAGCCTTCAAGAATTTTCAAAGAACATGTCCTGTGTGCCATCAGATTAAAGTGTGTATTTATATTGTATGCTGCTTTAAAAGAAATTAGGGCAATCAGAGATATGCCATTTAAAAAAAAACTTTCTCCTTTGCTTTTTGTGCCCTGATGCCCTTAACCAATCTTCACAAAAATGGGAGGCAAGATGATACACTCCCACTTGCACTTCAATACTGTTCCATAGCTGCCAGCTGATGTCTCTACTACCAGATGCCTTGCTTTTCTCCCACGCTTCCACTAGCAAGAAATTTGCATCCAGTTGGACTCTTGATGCTGGACCATTTCAAGAATTGTAACTGCATCAGAATTCATGAGACACCAGCATCCATTCTTTAACACCATGCCATAGTATATTGTAGCACCAACGTACAATTGTTCACATATGATGTTAATTTGAGAGCCTGTATTATACAAATTTTAATTGAAAGTGTACTGAGATGAATCGACAATCACACAACTGGGAACATACACTCTCAATAGTTTTTTTTAATCAGTGTCAGTAAAATCAAAAAAAATTTTGTAATACATCTCAAACAACAGTTTATGAAATGTTGATAGATTCACAAATATTAATTTTTACTGCAGTTAAGTGTCTCAATGTACAGGTATTCAATTGGCATGATAAAGGAAATACTGCAATTTGTATCACTAACAAAAGATTAGCAAATAAAAAGGCACCGTAAAAGAAAAGGAGTTAAAAGTGGAGGGAAGCACATGGTTGACATGGTACTGCAAGATTGTGTCTCCAAAATCTACACTTCACCACAAACCACATATCTCTACTTCCAGTTACCGAAATAACAGCTTTCCAGAATTTTATATTGCACAACTACATTTTCAAATGCTTTAAGTATTTTTATGAGAAATTATCCTTTTTATTTGTATACAGACATCTGTAAATAGCAATTCATAATACAGTAACTTGTAAAGAAATTTGTGATGGCATTCTTGATGAGATGATGTGGTTCAAGAAAAGGTTTTTATTAAATTTATGGCAGGCTTAACTAACACTGAACAGCTGAGAATAAAAGGCAACAATGCAAGGCAGCTGGAAGTACAATGCACATGCAACCTGTTTAAAGGCATTAAACAGAAAAGTCTTGGCAAATGTTTTACACATCTTCAAATACAATAATAAAATTTAAACACAAATAAAACTGTGGTTTCTAAAGTTTTCTAACACTTCTCTATGTCATAAATTACTTGGCAATTTGATGGATTTTGGCAAGTGATGACAGTTTGTAATCCTCAAGAAATTTGTTGTAATGAACAAGGACAAGTGAAGAGCAATTGCTCACTTGATACATTGACAAATATTTCTTTCTTAATCTTTGCTTTAGTTTTAAAGTGACATTCCTAGAAATTTTATCAATCTGCAGCTGTCATGCAGAAGATTCTTCTCTCATTATCTTAAGTGCATATTGAGAACAGTACTGCAAATACTAGATCAGAATTTAAGTATTAAATAAAAATTCAATAAGCATGATTTCCAGAAGTTTTAAAATTAACAGTATGACTTAGTGAAACATTTTATGTTTAACTAAAATACAGATTAGTTGAGGTTCATCAAATATGATGTGCGATACTCTCATGGCAATAAAGTCAGGTTTATGCTCAATATTGTTGGATAATTCATTCATTTAAATGGAGTAAAGAAAGTCTATGTTCAGAGATAGGAGAAACAAGTTGCCTACATCCCCATGCATACCATGTGGGTTGTATGGTGCCTCCTGGTGTTGCCCTTGAGGGTATCAAATATTTGCATTGGCTAAACTCAAAATTTTCAATTTTACCTAATAATGTTTAGCACAAATAATTGTAAATTATTCTACAGTTTGGGCTTTTTTAGGGTTAAGTTGTAACTAGCAGGTCTCATTAAGAAAATAGATGAAGAAAAATGAATAAAATATTGATTATTTACATTGGTTACCTTGGCAAGTACTTTGGTAGTGTAAATATGGAATTTAAAAGATGGAATAAGTAAAACTACACTGCTACATAGAACATTGCTAATGACAATAAAGATGAACAATGTGACATTTAAAAATGCAATGGAAGCAGCCAATTGCTCCCTTTGCTTAATGTGTTATTGCCCAAACTATATCATCATCTTCCAAATGTACACTCTTTACACATAAACCTTTAAAAGAATTTTTAGGCAGAACTATCTTTGCCGAGTGTTTTTTAAACCTAAGATCATAATATTACAATCAGAAAATCTATCATAGAAGTCCAAAATAGCAATCGTTTTCCATTTCTGTTGCCTATAATATCTTCTTCCCTTCACTTCCAGAAACATGCTTAATTGACAAACAAACAGAATCCAACTTCTTTTTCCCCTATTTTTTAAAACACACTTCCACAGCAGTCCTGCATTTCAGAAGCTGCATTTGCTTCTCAAGGTCTGAATACCAACAGAAATTCTTGGCAGGTCCTCTGATGCTGTGGGCAGTTTAAGAAAAGATGGCTGGTAGCAGCTATAGAATGGTGCAAGGCTTTTTATCCTTGAAGGGATTTTCAGAGGCTGGAACTCCAACAAGCAATGGGTCGTTTCTTGCATGTTGTTCACAGTAGTTCATCAAATCTACAGCCGCCTTTGATACCTGTCAAGGTTGAAGAGTCGTCAGTGACATTGATTATCCATGGCAATGATGTAAGAGAGGACAGAAAAACATGGATTTTTTTGCATACTCTGCAGCTTTAACCTTGAACTTACTGCAGTAAAAACATAAACATGGTATGTGTTGAAATGGCAGAATTATTACTTCCTTCAAAAAATACTTTCGCTGCAAATTATGTCTGGTTCACTCCTTCATTAGTCCCTAAGATTGAAAGTGAAATTAAAATCCTCAAACAGACTTGAATTATTGATATGTATTAGTTGACTACTTTACTGAAAAACGCCTAATTTTCTTATGCTGCATCAGCAATATAGATCTGATAAGTAATGTGAGATTGACCTGTAAGTTTTTATCTTCGATATTGACTAAGCCTCAAACGACTTTGTGGAGGATCACAAAAAGAACATTTTAGAACATACACAGAAAACAAGAATGTGTAATTTCTCTTTGGCCTAGGAAGATGCTGAGCAATGTTAGTCAAATTCTTTTGTTGGTCTGTCTAAATGTCTTTTAAAATGACAGAAAAAGAAATATGTAGAAGTTTGTTAACATTTGTATGATAACATCATTCAATTATTTTGCATGATTAAACAGGAGTCCAAATCTCATAGTTGCCTTCGAGGTAGGTGGAGCTGCATTATAAATTTATTTTCCCAAGAAATAATCCTACTAGTCTGAAAAACAACTCTGTCACTACACACTGCTTTTTTTCCTTTAGTCATTTTTGCATTTATGCCAACACCGTTTCTTTAAATCCATTGACTTTCATATGACTAAAAGGAAAGAGTGCTGCATGTTCACAGGAGATGGGTCAGAGAGTGGGTGAGCGGAGCAAAGAAACCAAGGCTGACACAGAAGGTGCTGGAGAAATTCAGCGGGTCTGGCAGCATCTTTGGAGACAGAAACAAAGTTAACTTTTCAAGTCTGGCATGGCTCTTCTGAATTTCAGTTAACTCTGTATCTCTTTCTAAGTTGCTGCCTGACCTGCTGAGTTTCTCCAGCATTCTGTTTGTTTCAGATTTCCATTGTATTTTGCTTTTATTAAAAAAAATGAAGGTGCTTGATGTCACATCAATATTCCATGATAAAGAGACCAAGTGGATGTCAGAACTCAGAAGCAGGGGTCAAATGCAGGGAGTGTTTTGGAAACGGGTGCAACGGTCAGCAAATACTGACCCACATCCCTTAGATAAGTGAAAAAAATTAACACTTGCTGTGGTCAGAGAAGAACTGGTAGATGTACCAGGCTTAGATTTCCAGAAGGCATGTGATAAGATGTCACAAAGGTTATTATGGAAAATAAAATCTCACGATAGCATACTGGAAGACTGGGTAGAAAATTAACTGGCTAGGATAGTTGGTAAAAGTGTTTTTTTTCTGGTTGGCAAGATGCAATGAGTGATGTGCTACAGGGATGAATCATGGGATCTCAACTGTTTGCAACTTATATCAATGACTTGAATGATGGGACACAAGGCATAGCTACGAAATTTGCTTATGTCTCTTTATTGCTACCTTTGCTTCTGGAACCATGATTCACCTTCTCTCAGCCTAGTATAAATACCTCTCTATTTCTCCCTTTTTTTAGCTTTGACAAAAGGTCAGTTAGACTCGAAATGTCAGCTCTTTTCTCTCCTTACAGATGCTGTCAGACTTTCTGAGATTTTCCAGCATTTTCTCTTTTGGTTTCAGATTCCAGCATCCGCAGTAATTTGTTTTATCCAGTGTTTAACCCACTGCCAACTCTCTTCCAGGAATGCCTACCCTGAAGAAGTACTGCTCTTCTCTCCAACAGGATTTTCATTTGTCTCTCTCCCCCCCTGTCCACCTTCACTGCTTTCCTTTTCTCTCTCAGTGTTAGACAAGGCATTTACTAAGACTTGCTTCCACAGCCATATTTCCTTCCTCAGTGACTGCTTCACCTCCGACTTACTCCATGTGGATTTCAACTCAAACTCCATCCTGCATGCAGCCTTCAGGATTACAGATACTTGCACGATATACAACATTTTTCCAACTACTGTTCTCGCTGCATCCTAAAAGCAACACTCAAGGCCATGCGTCGCCACATGACAGCACTCGACACCTCTCTCCAGTAGCGCCGACTTCCTCTCTCTCAAAGCTGTCCTGGTCCACAGTTTCATTTCATCCTTTGTATTATTTGACGTCTTAACTCCAAACTTTCCTTTTTCTTGCAGATGTTAAGGAACGCAAGCTTCAACTTCTCATCCACACCCGTGCCCACCCTCCGCCTTCCAACTGTCCCAATCCCTCGAACCCCATCTCTTCCAACCCCAGCCCTTGCCGTGTGTTCACCATAGCCACTGACCTTCCCGTCTCTGAGGCTAAGCGTACTGTTCTCAGCAAAGGACTCAGGTTTATACTCTTACTTCCCCACCTCAATGAATTCCGGGCTCGACATGATGCTGAGCTCTTTGTCCGTTGCCTTTGCCTTCATGCTTACTTCGTTGGGCAAGAGTCCTCCTCCCGCTCCACAGATCCTTTCACATCCCTCCAACATTCCAACTCTAATTGGACACCCCCGCCAGAACAATTTCCTGCCCCCGATCTTTTAATTGACAATTGTCAACGGGACATTGGCCGCCTTAATTTTTCTGCCCCTCTTACCCATTCCAACCTCTCTCCATCCGAATCTTCTGCCCTTCGCTCCCTTAGGTCCAACCCCAACCTTGACATCAAACCTGCTGACAAAAGGGGTGCTGTTGTCATCTGGCGCACTGACCTCTACCTCGCAGAGGCTAAGCGCCAACTCTCAGATTCCTCCTCCTATCTCCCCCTGAAGCATGACCACACCACTGAGCATCAAGCCATTGTCTCCAACACCGTGACTGACCTATTTCCTCCAGATGCCTCCACCCCACAGCATCCAACCTCATAGTCTCCCAACCCCGGACAGCCCGTTTCTACCTACTCCCCAAAATCCACAAGAAGGACTGTCCCGGCAGGCCCATTGTGTCAGCATGCTCCTGCCCCACTGAACTTATTTCCTCCTACCTTGACTCCATCCTTATTCCTCTGGCTCACTCCCTCCCCACCTACATCCGGGATTCCTCTGATGCCCTGCAATACATTGACAGCTTTCAATTCGCAGGCCCTAATCACCTTCTATTTACCATGGATGTGCAATCTCTTTACACCTCCATCCCGCACCAAGACAGCTTGAAAGCTCTTCGCTTCTTTCTCGAAAAGAGGCCTGAACAATCTCCATCCACTGCCACTCTCCTCCGCCTGGCTGAACTTGTTCTCTCTCTCAACAAATTCTCCTTCAACTCTTCCCATTTTCTCCAAATCAAAGGTGTAGCAATGGGTACCCACATGGGTCCTAACTATGCCTGCCTTTTCATGGGGTATGCGGAACATTTCTTGCTCCAGGCATACTCGGGTCCCCTCCCACAACTGTTTTATCGGTACATTGATGACTATTTCGGTGTGGCTTCATGCTCTCGTCCTGACCTGGAAAAATTCATAAACTTCGCTTCCAGTTTCCATCCCTCCATCACCTTCACCTGGTCCATCTCCGACACTTGCCTTCCTTTTCTTGACCTTTCTGTCTCCATTTCTGGCAATAGTTTATCCACTAATATCCATTACAAGCCGACTGACTCCCTCAGCTATCTGGACTACAGCTCTTCTCACCCTACATCCTAAGGACTCTCAGCTCCTTCGCCTCCGCTGCACTTGTTCCGATGAGGCCACTTTCCAAAGTGCTGCTCTTAGTATGTGCTCCTTCTTCTCCAACCGTGGCTACCTACAGTTGTTGACAGGGCTCTCACCAGCGTGTGGTCCATCTCCCGCGTCACGACCATCACCTCCTCCCTCCCCTCCCAGAACAAGGATAGGGTCCCTCTTGTTCTCACCTTTCATCCAACCAGCCTTCACATGCAAAGAATAATCCTCCGCCATTTTTGCCAACTCCAACACGACGCCACCACTAAACACATCTTCCCTTCCCTCCCCCGTCTGCATTCCAGAGATCGTTCCCTCCAGGACAACCTAGTCCACTCCTCCATCACACCTAACACCTCTCCCATCACACACGGCACCTTCCCATGCAATCGCAGAAGGTGCAACACCTGCCCCTTTACCTCTTCCATGCTCACCATCCAAGGCCCCAAACAGTCATTTCAGATTAAGCAGCGTTTCACTTGTACCTCTTTCAATTTGGTCTATTGCATTCGTTGCTCCCAATGTGGTCTCATCTATATCGGAGAGACAAAACACCGACTGGGTGGTTGCTTTGCTGAGCACCTTCGATCTGTACGCAATCAGGTCCCGGACTTTCCCATGGCTTGCCACTTCAACACACAATCCTGCTCCCATGCCCACATGTCTGTCCTTGGCCTGCTGCAATGTTCCAGTGAAGCTCAATGCAAACTGGAGGAACAGCATCTCATCTTCGACTAGGCACGTTACAGCCTGACGGTCTCAACACTGAATTCAACACCTTCAGATGATTATCCCATCTCGACCCCTCTGTTTTCATTCTGCTCCGTAATTTTATTTCATTTGTTTTATTTATCTTTTTAATATATTTTTTCACTGTTCTGTACCTCCTATTTTTTGATTGTCTCTCTTTCTCTTGCTCCCCACTCTCTCATCACCTTTTTCCTCTCCTCTTCCCCCTTTGCTACCCTTCTCTCCTGTTTTCCATTCAGCCTTCGTCATTCTCAGCTCTTAATCTCCCTAAAATCTCTCTATGTACTGTCATTATCACCTCTTTACTGCTACCTTTGCTTCTGGAGCCATGACTCACCTTCTCTCAGCCGAGTATAAATACCTCCCTATTTCTCCCTTTTTTTAAAGCTTTGACAAAAGGTCAGTTAGACTCGAAATGTCAACTCTTTTCTCTCCTCACAGATACTGCCAGACCAGCTGAGATTTTCCAGCATTTTCTTTTTTGGTTTCAGATTCCAGCATCCGCTGTAATTTGCTTTTATTTTGCTTATGTCACAAATAGAAAAGTAACTTGTGAAGAGGATATAAGGAGGTTACAAAAGGATATAGATCATTGGACAAAGATCTGGTAAATGGAGTATAATGTTGCACAATGTGAATCTGTTCCTTTTGGTAGGAAGAATAAAAAAGATGCATTTTATCTAAATTGCATGGCTCTAAGATGCAGAGAGACCTGGGTGTAGTAGTGCATGAATTGCAAAAGGCTAATATGCAAGTACAGCAAGTAATTTGGAAAGCTGATAGAATGTAATTAGATTAGATTACTTACAGTGTGGAAACAGGCCGTTCGGCCCAACAAGTCCACACCGACCCGCCGAAGCGTAACCCACCCATTCCCCTACATTTACCCCTTTACCTAACACTACGGGCAATTTAGCATGGCCAATTCACGTGACGTGCACATCTTTGGACTGTGGGAGGAAACCGGAGCACCCGGAGGAAACCCACGCAGACATGGGGAGAATGTGCAAACTCCACACAGTCAGTCGCCTGAGTCGGGAATTGAACCCGGGTCTCTGGCGCTGTGAGGCAGCAGTGCTAACCACTATGCCACCGTGCCGCCCTCGTAATTGTTTATTGCGAGGGGAATTGAATACAAAAGTAAAGAGGTTATGCTTCAGCTATATAGGGCATTGATGAGACCACATCGGGATTACTATGTACGATATTGGTCATGTTATTTAATGAAGGATATAAGCGTACTGGAAGCAGTTCAGAGAAGATTTACTATATAATACCTGTAATGGTGGACTGTCTTACGAAGAAAGGGTGGACATACCAGGCTTTTATCTGCTGGAGTTTAGAAGCATAAGAGGTCACATGATTCAAATAGATAAAATGCTGAGGGGTCTTATCAGTGTAGATGTGGGGAAGATGTTACCTCTTATGGAAGAATCTAGAATTAGGGATCAGTGTCTAAGAATAAAGTGATGTCTACTTAAAACAGATAAGCCAATAATTTTCTCACAAGGTGGTGAATGGCAAAAATCACAAATAGAATCAGAATCCATGCAGTGCAAAAAGGTGCATCAGTAGTTTGGTTGAGAGCTTAGGCTGTTATAAGAAGGGGTGAATAGCGGAGTTAGGGCAGAAGGGTCAGTGTTGCGGAGACAGCATTGCTCAGTAAGGATCTCAACCTAGAAATCTAATTAGTTTCAATTACAGCTTTGATCTAAATTGATGTTAATTGGGCAAGTCATGGAATTTGGCCTTTTTTTAAAGATACTTAAATCCGTTGATATTGAACAGAATCGAGGTGAAAATGCTGGAGAAACGCTGATCTGGCAACATCTGTGGAGAAACAGCCATAATATTTCGAGTCTGTTGTGGCTGTTCTTGTGTTCTGAAAAACAGTCATATTAGACTCAACAAAAAACTATTCCTACCTCTGCAGATATTGCCAGACATGCAGAGTTTCTCCAGCATTTTCTGTCTTCTCAGATTTCTAACCGCTAATGTTTTTTATTTACCTAAGGCTTTAACGGTTATGAGCAAACTTGTGGGTTTTGTATCAGTACAAGGAGATGCCTTGTGTATAGCATGGAAATGATAATTCAAAGAAGGATTCAATGTTTTAAGAGTTTACCTATTGTTGACATGCATATGGAACTGTTCCATATCTAATTATGCAAAATTCCCGGTGGAGGCTCACTGGTTTGCTTCCTGTCCTATGAGGAGAGATCATTACAATAAGAATATATTCCCTGGCATTTAGAAGAATGGGAGGTGGAATTGAAACATCAATTTGAAAGGGTTGTAAGGCTAGATGTACTGAGCACGTTTCCCTAAATTGGGAAATCTGGAACCAACAGTCATGGTTTCACAACCTGTCATTTTGGGCCAAGATGAGAAATTTATTCCCTCAAACATCTATGTATCTTTGTCCCACTCCACTTAAGACATAAAGGAGAGTTTTTTTTTCTGAGGGTAGTCAATCTGAAATTCTTTACCACAGAGGGCTTAAAGGCTGAGTCATTAAGTATATTCAAGACAGGTTTTAGACCAATAAAGGCAAAGATTATACAGGAAAAGGCAGGAGCGTGGAGTTGAGTATTATTGGTTCAGCTATAATCTCGTTTAGGAGCAGAGCAAACTTGGCTTGAATGACCTCCTTCTGCTCCTTTGTCTTGGGTCTTAATGGAATTCTCTGCCCCAGAGACCCATGGATGCTCAGTTATTGGGGATGCTTAACAGACAGTGATCTGTTCTTGGATATTGAAGTATGTGGAAATCAAGTGAGAAGGTGGAGGTCAAGTAGGAAGATTAACTGTGTTCTAGAAGTGGGGAATGACATATTCCTATTTCTTAAATTATGTCTTTGGTTAAAGTGGCAGATGGAGTTTAAATGCGAGGTGCTGCATTTTGGGAAAGCAAATCTTAGCAGGACTTATACATGTAATGGTAAAGTCCTAGGGAGTGTTGCTGAACAAAGAAACCTTGGAGTGCAGGTGCATAGCTCCTTGAAAGTGGAGTCATAGGTAGATAGGAAAGTGAAGAAGACGTTTGGTATGCTTTCCTTTATTGGTCAGAGTATTGAGTACAGGAGTTGGGAGGTCATGTTGAGGCTGTACAGGACATTGGTCAGGCCACTGTTGGAATACTGGTTGCAATTGTTGTCTCCTTCCTATCAGAAAGATGTTGTGAAACTTGGAAGGGTTCAGAAAAGATTTACAAGGATGTTGCCAGGGTTGGAGGATTTGAGCTATAGGAAGTGGTTGAACAGGCTGGGGCTGTTTTCCCTGGAGCATCGGAGGCTGGGGGGGGCGACCTTATAGAGGTTCATAAAATCATGAGGGGCGTGGATAGGATAAATAGACAAAGTCTCTTCCCTAGGGCAGGGGAGTCCATAACTAGAGGGCATAGGTTTAGGGTGAGAGGGGAAAGATAAAAAAGAGACCTAAGGGGCAACTTTTTTACGCAGAAGGTGGTGTGTGTATGGAATTAGCTGCCAGAGGAAGTGGTAGTACAATTGCAACATTTAAAAGGTATCTGGATAGGTAAACGAATAGGAAGGGTTTGGAGGGATATGGGCCGGAGGCTGGCAGCTGGGATTGGGTTGAGATATCTAGTCAGCACGGACAAGTTGGACTGAAGGGTCTGTTTCTGTGTTGTACATCTTATGACTCTAAGTCTGCACCAATCCTCTGAAGAGCATCCCACCCATACCCTACCCCTCCATCCCTACCCCCATAACCTTGCATTTACCATGACTAATCCACTTAATAGGCATATCTCTGGAGACTACAGACAATTTAACATGGCCAATTTACCTAACCTACATATCTTTTGACTGTGGGAGTAATCAAGAGTACCCAGTGTAAACTCCACATGCAGACACATAGAGAACACGTAAATTCCATATAGACTGTCACCTAAGCCTGGAATTGAAACCAATATGTGACAGCAATGCTAACCACTGAGCCATCTTGCCATCCAACTGTGATGAATACTGTCCACTTACTCCAAAAACACTCAAGAAGCTTGACACCACCAAGATGAAGTAGCCCTATTGAATAACACCCCAATCAATATCTTCAGCATTCATTCCCTCCATCACTGATTCACAGTAGCAACATTGTGTACCATCTACAGGATGCACTGCAGCAAATTTCCAAATTCATGATCTATATCACCTAGAAGGACAGGGTAGCAGATGCATGGGAAGTTCTGCTTCAAGTTACAAACTGTCCTGATTTGGAAATATACCAGCATTCCTTTAACATTTGACCTTGTTGAGGCAAAATGACAGAGCTCCTTGCCCACAGTACTGTAGGTGTACTTACACTTACATGGACTACAGCAGCTTAAGAAAGCAGCTCACCACTACTTTCTCACTCTCTCAGCGGAGCAGGTAAGGGCTGTTTGGCAGTGGCTGCTTGAAGGCTTGGTGACGTTTGTTTAACGGTTTAAATTTGAAAGTTTCTTTTTTAAAAAAAGCGCGAAGCGGACCCGGAGCTGGTGTAGCGCAAGCTTACCTGGGTAGGTTTTTTTTCCCTATAAAAGCACGCATGAGAGGAACCCGAGGCACTACAGAGGTAGTGCCTCCCACCCACCCTCCTCATCTAACCTAATAATAAGACCCATTGTGGTAAGTAGGTAAGTGCTGCATTTTGCTTGTTCTATTCTTTAGACCTAGTTTTTATTTAAAAGGTTACTTTTAGAGGGATGGCAGTGAAGGCAGTGAAATGTTCCTCTTGCAACATGTTTGAGGTGAGGGATGCCATGGTCGTCCCTGCTGATTACATTTGCAGGCAGTGCACCCATCTCCAGCTCTTCCAAGACCGTGTTAGGGAAGTGGAGCTGGAGCTGGATGAACTTAGGATCATTCGGGAGGCAGAGGGGGTCAAAGATCGGAGCTTTAGGGAAGTAGTAACTCCAAAGATTGCAGACAGATGGGTGACAGTGAGGGGGACTGGGAGGAAGCAGCCAGTGCAGGGACCCCCTGCGGCCGTTCCCCTCAAGAACAAGTATACCGTTTTGGATACTTGTGGGGGGGTCGACTTACCAGGAGTAAGCAATGGGGTTCAGGCCTCTGGCACGGAGCCTGTCCCCGTTGCTCAGAAGGGAAGGGTGGAGAAGAGCAGAGCAATAGTTATTGGGGAGACGATAGTTCGGGGCACAGATAGGCGGTTTTGTGGGGGCGAGACAGACTCACCATTGGTATGTTGCCTCCCAGGTACAAAGGTACGTGACGTCTCTGATCGTATTTTCCGGGTCCTTAAGGGGGAGGGGGAGCAGCTCGAAGTCGTGGTCCACATTGGCACCAACGACATAGGTAGGAAGAGGGCTGAGGATGTTAGGCAGGCTTTCAGGGAGCTAGGTTGGAAGCTCAGCGTTAGAACAAACAGAGTTGTTGTCTCTGGTTTGTTACCTGTGCCACGTGAGAGAGAGTTGAGGAATAGGGAGAGAGAACAGTTAAATGCGTGGCTACAGGGATGGTGCAGGAGGGAGGGATTCCGGTATCTGAATTAGGAACATGGCATCAATTTCCAAGGAGGGTGCCTGTAAACAGGGGAGTGGCTTGAAGTGTGTATACTTCAATGCAAGAAGTATACGGAATAAGGTAGGTGAACTTGCAGCGTGGGTTGGTACCTGGGACTTCGATGTTGTGGCTATTACGGAGACATGGCTAGAACAGGGACAGGATTGGCTGTTGCAGGTTCCGGGATTTAAATGTTTTAGTAGGGTCAGGGGTGGGGGTAAAAGAGGGGGAGGTGTGGCATTGCTTGTCAAAGATAGTATTACAGTGTTGGAAAGGACGATGGATGAGGACTTGCCATCTGAGGTAGTTTGGGCTGAGGTTAGGAATAGGAAAGGTGAGGTCACCCTGTTAGGAGTTTTCTACAGGCCTCCTAATAGTCTAGAGACGTAGAAGAAATAATTGCGAGGATGATTCAGGAGAAAAGTGAAAGTAATAGGATGGTTGTTATGGGGGACTTTAACTTTCCAGATATTGACTGGGAAAGTTACAGCTTGAGTTCGTTAGATGGGTCGGTGTTTCTCCAATGTGTGCAGGAGGGTTTCCTGACACAATATGTAGACAGGCCAACAAGAGGTGAGGCCATACTGGATTTGGTTCTGGGTAACGAACCAGGCCAGGTGTTAGAATTGGAGGTAGGTGAGCACTTTGGGGACAGTGACCACAATTTGGTGACTTTTACTCTAGTGATGGAGAGGGATAAGTGTGCACTGCATGGCAAGAGTTATAGCTGGGGGCAGGAAATTATGATGCGGTGACTTAGGATGCGTGGCTTGGAAAAGTAGGCTTCAAGGTAAGGGCGCAATTGATATGTGGAGCTTGTTCAAGGAACAACTATTGAGTGTCCTTGATAAGTATGTACCTGTCAGGCATGGAGGAAAGGGTCGTGTGAGGGAGCCGTGGTTTAATAAGGAATTGGAATCCCTTGTTAAAGGGAAGAGGGCGTGAAGGCGTGAAGGTTCAATTGGGGCGATTGAGAGTTATAAGGTAGCCAGGAAGGATCTGAAGAGAGAGCTAAGAGCAGCAAGGAGGGGACATGAAAAGTCCTTAGTTGGTCGAATTAGGGAAAATCTTTGATGAGAAAGTGAGGTCTGCAGATGCTGGAGATCAGAGCTGAAAATGTGTTGCTGGAAAAGCGCAGAGGATTCCGCAAGTAGCCGGCCTGTCTCCCCAATATAGAGGATTCCGCAAGTAGCCGGCCTGTCTCCTCTATATTGGGGAGACAGGCCGGCTACTTGCGGAGTGTTTCAGAGAACACCTCTGGGACACCCGGACCAACCAACCCAACCACCCTGTGGCTCAACATTTCAATTCCCCCTCCCACTCCACCAAGGATATGCAGGTCTTTGGACTCCTCCATCGCCAGACCACAACAAAACGACGGTTGGAGGAAGAACGCCCAAGGATATGCAGGTCTTTGGACTCCATCGTCAGACCACAACAAAACGACGGTTGGAGGAAGAACGCCCAAGGATATGCAGGTCTTTGGACTCCATCGTCAGACCACAACAAAACGACGGTTGGAGGAAGAACGCCCAAGGATATGCAGGTCTTTGGACTCCATCGTCAGACCACAACAAAACGACGGTTGGAGGAAGAACGCCCAAGGATATGCAGGTCTTTGGACTCCATCGTCAGACCACAACAAAACGACGGTTGGAGGAAGAACGCCCAAGGATATGCAGGTCTTTGGACTCCATCGTCAGACCACAACAAAACGACGGTTGGAGGAAGAACGCCCAAGGATATGCAGGTCTTTGGACTCCATCGTCAGACCACAACAAAACGACGGTTGGAGGAAGAACGCCCAAGGATATGCAGGTCTTTGGACTCCATCGTCAGACCACAACAAAACGACGGTTGGAGGAAGAACGCCCAAGGATATGCAGGTCTTTGGACTCCATCGTCAGACCACAACAAAACGACGGTTGGAGGAAGAACGCCCAAGGATATGCAGGTCTTTGGACTCCATCGTCAGACCACAACAAAACGACGGTTGGAGGAAGAACGCCCAAGGATATGCAGGTCTTTGGACTCCATCGTCAGACCACAACAAAACGACGGTTGGAGGAAGAACGCCCAAGGATATGCAGGTCTTTGGACTCCATCGTCAGACCACAACAAAACGACGGTTGGAGGAAGAACGCCCAAGGATATGCAGGTCTTTGGACTCCATCGTCAGACCACAACAAAACGACGGTTGGAGGAAGAACGCCCAAGGATATGCAGGTCTTTGGACTCCATCGTCAGACCACAACAAAACGACGGTTGGAGGAAGAACGCCCAAGGATATGCAGGTCTTTGGACTCCATCGTCAGACCACAACAAAACGACGGTTGGAGGAAGAACGCCCAAGGATATGCAGGTCTTTGGACTCCATCGTCAGACCACAACAAAACGACGGTTGGAGGAAGAACGCCCAAGGATATGCAGGTCTTTGGACTCCATCGTCAGACCACAACAAAACGACGGTTGGAGGAAGAACGCCCAAGGATATGCAGGTCTTTGGACTCCATCGTCAGACCACAACAAAACGACGGTTGGAGGAAGAACGCCCAAGGATATGCAGGTCTTTGGACTCCATCGTCAGACCACAACAAAACGACGGTTGGAGGAAGAACGCCCAAGGATATGCAGGTCTTTGGACTCCATCGTCAGACCACAACAAAACGACGGTTGGAGGAAGAACGCCCAAGGATATGCAGGTCTTTGGACTCCATCGTCAGACCACAACAAAACGACGGTTGGAGGAAGAACGCCCAAGGATATGCAGGTCTTTGGACTCCATCGTCAGACCACAACAAAACGACGGTTGGAGGAAGAACGCCCAAGGATATGCAGGTCTTTGGACTCCATCGTCAGACCACAACAAAACGACGGTTGGAGGAAGAACGCCCAAGGATATGCAGGTCTTTGGACTCCATCGTCAGACCACAACAAAACGACGGTTGGAGGAAGAACGCCCAAGGATATGCAGGTCTTTGGACTCCATCGTCAGACCACAACAAAACGACGGTTGGAGGAAGAACGCCCAAGGATATGCAGGTCTTTGGACTCCATCGTCAGACCACAACAAAACGACGGTTGGAGGAAGAACGCCCAAGGATATGCAGGTCTTTGGACTCCATCGTCAGACCACAACAAAACGACGGTTGGAGGAAGAACGCCCAAGGATATGCAGGTCTTTGGACTCCATCGTCAGACCACAACAAAACGACGGTTGGAGGAAGAACGCCCAAGGATATGCAGGTCTTTGGACTCCATCGTCAGACCACAACAAAACGACGGTTGGAGGAAGAACGCCCAAGGATATGCAGGTCTTTGGACTCCATCGTCAGACCACAACAAAACGACGGTTGGAGGAAGAACGCCCAAGGATATGCAGGTCTTTGGACTCCATCGTCAGACCACAACAAAACGACGGTTGGAGGAAGAACGCCCAAGGATATGCAGGTCTTTGGACTCCATCGTCAGACCACAACAAAACGACGGTTGGAGGAAGAACGCCCAAGGATATGCAGGTCTTTGGACTCCATCGTCAGACCACAACAAAACGACGGTTGGAGGAAGAACGCCCAAGGATATGCAGGTCTTTGGACTCCATCGTCAGACCACAACAAAACGACGGTTGGAGGAAGAACGCCCAAGGATATGCAGGTCTTTGGACTCCATCGTCAGACCACAACAAAACGACGGTTGGAGGAAGAACGCGCCCTGCCAGCAGCAGTGGTGGACTCTCCCTCTTTATGGGCATTTAAACGGGCATTGGATAGGCATATGGAGGATAGTGGGCTAGTGTAGGTTAGGTGGGTTGGATCGGCGCAACATCGAGGGCCAAAGGGCCTGTACTGCGCTGTATTCTTCTATGTTCTATGTTCTAAGGGGTAATTAGGAAAGTGAAACAAATGCTGTCCTGGCTACTAACTCTCACTCCCCAAGAATAAGTTTTCAAAATTAAAAATTATCAACATTTTAAAAATGTTGACATACTCTAGCACAGTGGGCAAGCACTGGGGGAGGGCTGTAATGCCACAGTTGTTTCCACAATGAAGGCCACAATGAAGGCCTCATCTGCCTGTTTGGGTAAACGTAAAGTAACCCACAGCATTAATTTGAAGATCCTCATCCTGGTCAATATTTATTTCTCATTCAACACCACAAAAAACAAATTCTAGTATGGTCTTTATCACAGTACTGTTGGTGGGAGTTTCCTGTATGCTAACTGACTGATGTGATTACTACATTACAACAGTGAGTATTTCAAATATACTTGACTGGATATAAAATGCTTTGAAATGTTTAGTGGTTGTGAGAAGTCTTGTAAAAATTAAATGTTTTTTTCTCTCCTGCATATGCAATGTATTCTGCAAGTAAGTTATCATGTTTTGGAAAAACGTAGATTACTGTAGAAGAGAAAGTATAGCTGTATATGTTCAGGACAATTTGGCAACTAACAAGCTTGGAAAAGATTAGAAATTAGAAAATGGAACTCTTTCGGGCTGAGGAATATTCGAGGATGTTATTAATCACTTCGAATCAGCCGATTGTTTGATTTATTCAGATGAAGGTACAGAAATCCACAGATTTTGCAGCCAACTGAAACTTAGCTATGTCTTTTTAGGTTCTACATTTTGAAAATAGTCCATATATACTCCAGAAATTGGATCTCAATGTATTAGTGTACAAAATAATCTACTTTTTCCATGGAATTCGGCTGCACTGCACAGCCGCCAATTTTTTGAGGATTGTTCTTGTGAGTGGGAGCTTATACTTCTGTTGCAGCACTGATGTATGTCTGCCAGTACCCTCACCTTTTGAAATTTTCGTCAACAAAGATAACACATACCATGCTCACAAGAATAACGTAGCTGGAGTTTTCCTTGAACTTGTTCCTAGGTTGTTCAGTGTTCAAATGTTGGCAGTGAGGCATAGTGCTGGTCGCATATTGGAATTCACCATCATTGGTGGGTCAAGAATGTCATATAGCAGTAATTTGAAAATATTGTTGGCATTGCCAGTTTGGAAAGGATAACAGATCATGCTGGTTTGGTCCTGGTGCTTGGTTTCTTTAATTGGTCTCAACTACTCTTGGATACGGAGGTGCTGCCAATACAAGTGAGATGCAGATGGTGTAGTAATGAAGATAATGTCAATCAAACCTTTGATCCCTTCTTTGGAATGTGCATTATGTTTTACTGAGGTTCTTTCTGTCTCATATGGGATGATTGGAATTTTCAATTCTTGCAGTTATGCTAAAAAAAAAATTCAGGACCTGGCAGCACAACTATTAATGTTTCATTCTGACAATAGACAGTTAGTTTACTCTTTATATCTGCTGTTGCCCAATGTTTACAACAATTAAATCGCATCATAGAGTTTGAGCTTACTATGTTCTATTGAGTATAAAGGTGACGATTTGGGCAGAGAAATAAAAATCAATACAAGAGTTGGAAGAACAGTCATGGACAGGTGCAGAGTTTGCCTCGAAAATAAGTGGAAGCCACAGGTCACATGGCAGCACTGATTTACACGACGGCGTGTCATTTTTGCCTGTGCAGTAATTGGATGAATCTCCTCTGCACCCTCTGTAGTGCAATCATATTCTTCCTATAGTTTTGATTAGAACTACACACAGTATACCAACTGAAGCCTAACTAACGTTTTGTACAGCTCCATCATAATCTCCATGCATTTGCTTTCAATGTCTTGATTAATAAACGCAAGTATACCATATGCCTTCTTGAACACCTGATCTACCTTTCCTGTGCCTTCAAGGACCTATGGATATGAACATCAAGATCCCTCAATTTGTCACTGTTGTCCCCATTTGACCAGCCCATCTATATTGCCCTGTAGTCTAGGTCCTTGCTATTTACCACATCACCAAACTTCCATGTCATCTAGGTACTTACTGATCAAATCACATAATTCATGTTCCAATTACAAACATGCACGACAAACTGTAAGGGACCCAGCAACGAAGTCTGTGTTATGCCACTGGATGCAGACTTCCAATCACAAGAACAAACTTTGGACCATTCTCTTCTGCTTCCTGCCATGAAGCCAATTTTAGGTCAAATTTGCCAAATTGCTGTGGATCCCACAGACTCTTGCATGTTTGACCAGTCTCCCATGTGAGATCTTGTCAGCTTTACTGAAATTGATGTGGACAACACAATTGTACTAGCTTGATCTACACACTTATTCACCTCCTCTAAAAATTCAATCAAATTTGTTAGATATGATCTCCCCTTTACAAAGCCACACTTATGATCCTTGATTAGTCTTGCCTCTTCAGGTTGACACTAATTCTTTTCTTCAGATTTTTTTGTCCAGTAGGTACCCTATTACTGATGCTAGATTCACTGGCCTATAGAACCCTTGTTTATCCCTATCACCCTTTGAAGAATGGTTTACATAATGTAAAAATTTTACAAGATCACAGTCAATATTATTGTAACCTTAAATCCACATTCCCACATTTCTAGAAATTTCTGCAACGTGCACAATGCACTCAGTAAAAAGAAAATTACCTTTCAAGCTTCTGACAGAATCTGACAAAAATCATGATGCATATCACCATCAATGAAGGTTTATTTAACCACACAAACCAGCTGGTGATATCCATGTTCTGTTGCTTAAATACCATTGTTGACGTGCATGCAGACTTGCATCAAAGCGACATTTCCTGAACATTTTGCCCTGTCATTAGCCAGGTTGCATGGCAAAGGTTATATTCAAATACAGCACAACAGCAACTGGCACACTCAAACACGGATTAGCAGATATCTAAAAAAAAACCCTCGCATTTCCGACATTTGGCAATACATAGCAACAAAAGGTAATAAAGAAACTCAGCAGGTCTGGCAGCTATCTGCACAGAGAGAGAGAGAGAGGGGAGAACAGAGTTGATGTTTCAAGTCCATAAGGCCATAAATCCAATTATTCTTTCTGAGGACTAAACTGTTTCTAAGAGTTGTCATTGGACTTGAAATGTTAACTGTGTTTCTCTTTCCACAGATGTTGTCAGGCCTATTAAGGTTTTCCAGCACTTTCTGTTTTTAGTTCAGATTTTGAGCATTTGTATTGTTTGCTTTCACTTCTCAATGAGCATCTATTAACCGAAGATCATAATGGTTCAAAATTAATTACATAATAATCAAACAACTATTAAACAGAAAGATACAAATCTTCTTTGGAATTTAGCATATTGGTATGGAAAATGAAATATTGAAAAGTATAATTCTACAAGTATTCTATTGTCTTTACAACATAGTTTGATTAAAAATAAAACAATCTGGAAAAGTTATTACACACCTCTGGAGCTGATGGAACTTAAACCCAGTCCTCCTATCTCAGAAGTAGGGTCACTACTACAGTGCCATAAGATTCCCATTAACATTAATAGGAGCACTGGATATGTTGAATTAACATTGAGATTGCTACAACTGTAGCCATGCCAAAAGTGCCTCTAATCCACCAATTTCTTTTGTCATTTATTGCTTTTCATTTTTCAGCCTTCTTTTTTGTTTCTTTATCCAGTCTTACCTCTGAAAAAGCTAATACATTTTAACCTCCCCATTTCTGATAAAAAAAAGTCACTATCTGAAATGTTAATTGCCCCTCTCATTACAAATGGTGCAAGCCTATCTCCTTAAATATAGAAACGACAGCCGAAACCTTTCTAGCTTCTGAATGATGTGCAAAGGCAAATTAAATATAAGATTGGGAAAATTCAGATTCTCAATGTTGAGGAAAAAGAAGTCTGATATCCAAGGTTTTCATTGCTAGATGACAGTCTTGCTAGTGAGCAGCAAGAAGCCTACTTGCATGTATTTACATCTTATTATTATCTAAAGTTGCCTCATTTATATATAGGCTGCTATTTTACCAGACTGTAGAGAGAAAATAAACAATGCAACAATTCCTATCTGTTTCGGTACTTGGAGGCTCAAGGGTGCTGCTTATTCCTCCAAGCCTCCCTCTTGTCCAATATTTTCCAAGCTGGGTCTAGATATGATGCTCTTCAGAGGTTCACTGCAGACTCAATGGGTTGAATGGCCTCTTTCTGCACTGTAGGAATGCTATGATTCGAATATGAAATATTTCAGGAAACATTCCATGGGCAGTAACTGCCTGCATCCTTTATCACTACATCATCAATGCATATCTGAGTCGAATTGAAAGGATTGAGGTCAGTAAGAAGGAAGTATTTTAAATTCTAGCAGGTGTGAAATTAGATAAGACCCCTGGGCCGGATGGGATTTATCTGAGGTTTCTCTGGGAATCTAGCGGGGAGATGGTGGAGGTTTAGTATCAGAGGACTGGAGGATTGCACTTGCTCAAGAAGGGGCAGTCCGGATGACCCACGTAATTATAGACCAATGAGCATTACTTCTGTTGTAGGAAAGATTTTGGAAAGGATTATAAGAGATAGGATTTATAATCATCTAGCAAGCAACAATTTGATTGGAAGTAGTCAATATGGCTTCATCAAGGGGCAGGTTGTGTCTCACAAACCTCAATGAGTTTTTTGAGAAGGTGACCAAGCATTGGATGAGGGTAAGGCAGTTGACATGGTGTACATGGACTTCATTAAAGCCTTTGATAAGGTTCTGCATGGTAGGCTACTGGAGAAAATACGGAGGCATGGGATTGAGGGTGATTTAGCAGTTTGGATTAGAAACTGGCTTTCTGTAAGAAGGCAACGAGTGGTGGTTGATGGAAAATATTCAGCCTGGAGTCTGGTTACTAGTGGTGTGCCACAAGGATCTATTTTGGGACCATTGCTGTGTGTCATTTTTATAAATGACTTGGACGGAGACATAGGTTTGCAGCATTAAAGTTGGTGGAATGGTGGACAGTGTGGAAGAATGTTGCAGGCTGCAGGGGTACTTGGATAAACTACAGAATTGGGCTGAGAGGTGGCAAATGGAGTTTAATGCAGATAAATGTGAGGTGATTCACTTTGGGAAAAATATCAGGAAGGCAATTACTGGGTCAATAGAAAGACTCTTTGTAGCGTGAATGTGCAGAGAGATCTTGGTGTCCATGTACATATAACCCCAAAAGTTGCCACCCAGGTTGATAGTGCTGTTAAGAAGGGATACGGTGTGTTAGGTTTAACTGGTAGAGTGATTGAGTTACGGAGCCATAATGTCATGCTGCAATTGTTTTTCGTTTTCAGTGTGGCTGCACTGGGAATATTGTGTACAGTTCTGGTCGCCCAGAAGGATGGATGTGGAAGGATGTGGAAGCATTGGAAAAGGTGCAGAGGACATTTACCAGGATGTTGCCTGGTCTGGAGCAAAGATCTTATGAAGAAAGGCTGAGGGACTTGGGTCTGTGCTCATTGGAGAGAAGAAGGCAAAGAGGGGATTTAATATAGACATACAAGATGATCAGAGGATTAGACTGGGTGGACATGAAAATCTTTTCCCTAGGATGATGATGTCATCTTGTACGAGGCGGCACAGCTTCAAATTGAGGGGTGATTGATTTGAGACAGATGTCAGAGGCAGGTTCTTTACTCAGAGAATGGTAAGGGCATGGAATACCCTGCCTGCCAATGTAGTAAACTGTGTCGCATTAGGGGCACTTAAACAGTCCTTGGATAAGCATATGGGTGATGGGATAGTGTAGGGGGATGGGCTTAGAACAGTTCAGAGGTCGGCGCAACATCAAGGGCTGAAGGGCCTGTTCTGTGCTGTATTGTTCTATGTTCTATTAATATAATACAGTCCAGCACTTCGGTATTGCCTGTTGGAGCACATAACATCTTTCGTTGCAATGTTGCTGCAAGACCACTTTTGAGCAGAAACAGGCACCCATCTCATGCATCCAAACAGGGTTCACCTCACAGAATCCCTACAGGCCAATAGATGCAGGCCATTTGGCTCATCAAGTCCACACCGACCCTCCGAACAGTAACCCACCAGGATCCATCCTCCACTACTTATAACCCTGCATTTCATATAGCCAATCCACCCAACTGAACATCTTTGGATAGTGGGAGGAAACCGGAGCACCTGGAGGAAACACAGGGAGAATATGCAAACTCCATACAGTTACCCATACCCATACTCCATACAGTACGTGGAATAAAACCTGGGTCCCTGGTGCTGTGAGACAGCAGTGCTAACCACTAAGCTACCATGCCACCCTGGCAGACCATTTAACTCGGTCTTAGTGCTCACTCATTTGGCACTTACTTGGATGCTCACTGCATCTTTGCCTAGCTTTGCATTTTTGTGCACTGTCGTTTCATTCAGAACTTACAGTCTCACAATACTTGCTTTGTCTTTTAGCACAGACATAAAGCCAGGCAGCTGGTCATGTCTTGCAGCAGCGATCAGTCAAGGAGTCGGAAATGTTGCTGCATAGCACCATACTACATCAATGGCATGCCTACAGCATGCAGCAACATCTTCTGCATCAAACACAGTGAATATGCTTCTAACAACAGCCAGGTCTCAAAGCCTAATGGAAACAGTCCTCAGATGTGTCAAAGGAATCTTTGCCAATCAGGGGTTCTGACAAAAGGCAGTCTAGAACTCTGTCCAATCTCAGGGTAAGAGGTTGGCAGGGTCAGTTGGCTGCTCAGTCTGATCAGGGGTTCCTCTGATGCAACCAATTAGTAGATTTGTAGTAAGTAAATAGAACAGCTGCACTGAGATCAGTAAGGGGTTGTTTGATTGGAAGCAGCATGCTGGGACGCAGAGCCGACAAAATATGTGATGGGAGACAATAGTGCATGAGTTACTGTGGACAGAAGGGTCATTGACAGTCATAACTATCCTGAACTTAACAGGGTGGGCAGGGGGGCATGTGTCACTATGGATGGCCTGTCAAAGCTGTAGACGCAGGTGCAATTGTTGGGAATTTAAGAATAGAGTGTGCAAGCTCAGAACTGATAAGGTTAAAAAGAACATCAAGATTTGGGAATCATTTAGATTAAAAGGCTAAGCTATGTCATTCATTCTAGCAAGGCAAAAGTGAGGACTGCAGATGTTGGAAACCAGAGTTTAAACCAGAATGGTGCTGGAAAAGCACAGCAGGTCAGGCAGCATCCGAGGAGCAGGAAAATCGATGTTTCGGCAAAAGCCCTTCATCAGGAATAGAGCTGTTCCTTTGCATCTGGGGACGTTGCCTCTACTTGCGAGTGATGTGATGCTCTTCAAGGGGCAATTATATTGATCAGTCACTTTCACAGTTCAGTTTGAAGACATCTGTGATAATAAAATTCTATATGTGAAATTCAGGCTGTGTGGAATTGTGTGGGATACAAATCATGGCCATAAGCAATCTTGACCATGTCATTAGTCATAGCAAAGTATTCCTTGTTCAGATTAGATTCCCTATAGTGTGGAAACAGGCCATTTGGCCCAACCAGTCCACACCGAAGAGAAAGCCACCCAGACCCATTCCCCTCTGACTAATGCACCTGACACTATGGGCAATTTAGCATGACCAATCCACCTGACCTGCACATCTTTGGACATTTCTGTGGAGCAGCAGGATTTGCAGACTACTTTAAAAGTCTCACCTGCAGGCCACAATTCACAAAGATAATCTAAGATCACCTATGCTGAACATTATTACAGATTTAACTTTCTCTCCAATTGGACTATAAGGATTTATTTGTGATATGAATATTGATTACTTACATTACTAAGAACCTGTTCTGTTTCTGAAATTCCAAAACTCATTAGAATCCAGCCACACTAGGGGTTATCATCACTGTGACCATGCTGCAACAAAGGCACAGAGAAATTGAGGAGGAACAAAAGCCCCAGTAAGCCCAAGAAAAGCAGCAACCTCCAACAGCTGCCAAGCATCCTCCACATAAAGAAGTCACAGCTGAAGATCCTTTCAGGAAGTTGAGAAGGAACAGAGCGTACTGTCTTTGATAACATTCCCTCCAGATCAAAGAGGTACAGTGTTGCCACAAACTGAGGATGCCCGAGTCACTACCACAGAACTTTAAATTTACAAGCCATCTGAGATCATCAGAAAGTCTCCACAATACCCTGGAAGCTGTCATGATGCCTGTACACTTGGTAACTCTCAGGTTGCTGCTTTATATGAACAATAGCAGTTGGGAGACAAAGGCTGATGAGCTTTGCAACTCTCTGACAGAAACCGAATGTGGATACAATGCAGCCTATTCTTACACCAGGACCATTGTGGAGATGAATATTGACCTCTTCAAGGTGAGTTGGCCAACGCTTGGTTTGGCCTAGGGTAGGGTTCTTGCAGTGAACTCTAGAATGTTCTGCATACTCTGCATACTGTAGTTTGCACAGCTGGAGCAGACAAACGGGGATATAAGGGATACTCGTGAACTGGGAGAGCAGCAGCAGGTTTCTGTTAAGGAAGATAGGCCATCTCAATGCCAAGACAGGAGGAGGAAGAACATGCAGCAAGATGAACAATACTTTCAGCGTGATAGAGCACTGTACTGTTAGGCACAACAAGCTAAACAGCACTTAACTGACATTCGCTTTCAACTGAGCTGGGTAAGATCAATATCCATTGACAGTAAATTTAATGTTGTTTGAAAGGCAAGCAGTATTCGTCTACTACCAGAACCAAATGTGTTTTTAGTTTTTTTGCTTTTCTTTCACTTTTCTGTTGTCAGCCTGCCAACATAAAACAACCTTCTCATTCTCGAGGCCAGTTTTTGTAAATCTCTTATCTGCTACCACTAATATAAATTTAGCTTTCCTTAAATCTGGAAAACAAAATTGGATTCAATAGTCCAGGTGTAGTCTCATCAAAGTCCTACATTATTGCAATAAATGCCAACACACCATTTCCTTTCCTCATTACTTGTTGTGATATAAATCACAACTCTATTGGTCATGCCCTGCCAACTTGAAAATGCACTATTTTTCCATAATCTTTGCTTCTTGTCTATTGACCAATCCTCTATCCATGCTAATATATCTTTCTCTACTTCACGATCCCTTATCTTATGTATTATCCTTCTGTGTGGTACCTAATTAAAAGCCTTTTGATAATCCAAGGTTATCATATCTGCTGGTTTCCTTCATCTGCATTCATAGTTATATCCTCAAAATCGATACCAAAATTGTCAAACAACACCTGTGTTGCTACCCTGAACTTTCGTATTGTATTTTATTTAAGTTTCCAAATCTCTCCTCACATCATATCAACAGTCTGGGTGGATTACTCTTCAGAGGGTCGGTGTGGCCTTGTTGGGATTCTCAAAAAATTGTGACAGGTTCCCTGCATTTGCACATAGATTTGAAGATAAGCATAGAACCATGTTGATCAAGTATGGACACCCCCCGTAGCACACTTTGGATGTGATACACTCTCGAAGTGGATGCAAACAGAGCAATATTCTACAATATTTCAACTTGCTATTTAACATTATTTAAACAAATCATCAAAAATGTGCATAACTAATTTTTCAGAAATTGAAAACTTTTGTTTGGGTCTTTTGAAGGTGCACAACATAGAGTCATTCAGCATGCAGGTCCAACCAGTCCACACTGACTATGTACCCAAACTAAACTAATCCCACATGCCTGTGTTTGGACCATATCCCTTCAAACCATTCCTATTCATGTACTTATCCAACAGTCTTTTAAATGCTGTAATTGGACCTGCATCCACCACTTCCTCTGGTAGTTCATTCTACATTCAAATCACTCTTTGTGCAAAAACATTGCCTCCATGTCCTTTTTAAAAGTTTTTCTTCTCATCTTAAAAGTATGGTTCTCAATTTTGAATCCCAACCCTGGGGAAAATATTTTTACTATTTACCTTATCCAAGCCCCTATGATTTTGGTAAATTATCCAGGTAAATCTTTTCTGAACCCTCTCCAATTTAATAATATCCTTCCTATAGCTGGGCAACCAAAACTGTACACAGTATCCAGAAGAAGCCTCACCAGTGTCCTGTACAACCTCAACATGACATCCTAACACCTATACTCAAAGGTCTGAGCAATGAAGGCAAGTGTGCTAAATGCCTTCTTAACCATTCTGTCTACCTGTGGCTCAAATTTCAAAGAACTATGTACCTGAACCCTTAGGTCTCTCTGTTTTATGACACTATCCAGGGGCCTACTGTTAATTGTACAAGTCCTAATCTTGTTTGTTTTATAAAAAAATGCAACAGCTCCCATTTACCTAAATGAAACTCCCATCAGTCAATCCTCAGTACTTTGACCCAATTGATCAGGATCTCTTTGTAATCTTAGATAATGGACATCACTGTCCATTGTATCACCAATTTTGGTTGGATGTCATGGTAATTTTTGACAGTTTAGTATAGTGTCAATAAAAATGTCAATAAGAAAGCATGAAAAGGCCATTTTTTTAATAGCGTAAGAGTGAACTGGTCTGCAAAGGTTGAAGAGGGAGAAAGTTAAAGTAACAATAGGAAGTGTGATATTATGATAAAACCCCGATGAGGTAGGGTACAGTTTGCTGCAGCTTTTTCACATATCCTAAACAATTTAGATGCTATGACATTTGAACTGCTCTTTTTCCATACACGCTGTTTTGGGTTGTTCCTATAATTGACTATTCCATTTTAAGCACTGAATCCCCTATCATGAATCAAGGTGGCTACTGCTTACCAGAAGCAAAACCAGATCTGCCACCCCACATTGCCCTGTTCTACCTGCTCTTCAAGATCCACAAGCCCAACTATCCCAGCCGACCCACCGTGCTCCTGCCCCACTGAACTCACTTCTTCCTATCTTGATTCTATCCTCCCCCCCTTGGTTCAGACACTTACCATCCACATCCGGGACACTAACCACGCCCTCAACCTGTTCAGTAACTTCCAGTTCCTTGGCCCCGAGCACTTTATCTTCACTATGGATATGCAGTCCTTATAGACGTCCATACCGCACAAGCCCAACCTTCAGGCCCTCAGCTTCTTCCTCTCCAACCAGACCCATCAAGGCTTCCTCCACCAGTACCCTCCTCTGCCTCACCAATCTAGTTCTCACCTTTAATAACTTTTCCTTTAACTCTCCCTATTTCTTCCAAATCCCAGGGGTAGCCATGGGCACTCGGATGGGCTCAGGTACGCCTGCCTCTTTCTCAGCTACATCAAATCGTCCCTCTTCAGCATCTACACAGACACTGTGCTCTAACACTTCTGCTGTTACATCAATGACTGCATTTGCAGTGTCCCCCATCCAGGCTGAATTGCAGCAGTTCATTGACTTCGCCCACAACTTCCACCCCACCCTTAAATTCACTTTGCCAATCCTTAGTTCATGCCACTCTCCTCACCAACATCCCTCCGAACCCCTAGGGACCTTTCCCTGCATTCGTAAAAGATGCAAAACCTGCCAGTACACAAACCCTGTCACTGCCATCCAGGGCCCCAAACAGTCCTTCCAGGTGAGACAGAGGTTCACCTGCCTCTCTTCCAAACTAGTTTACTGTATCCGGTGCTCCCGATGTGTGCTTTTCTATATTGGTGAGACCAAACATAAACTTCAGGCACATTTCACCGAGCATCTCAGCCGGGCCAGGAGGGGCCAAGTGGACCTCCAAGTCACCGCCCATTTTAATTGTCCTTCCCACTCCCTTTTCTACATGACCATCCTTGGCCTACTCCATTGCCGCAGTGAATCAGACCACAAATTGGAGGAACAACATCTCATTTTCCACCTCGTCAGCCGACAGCCCTGAAGACTGTCCTTGGTTCTCCAATTGAGTTCTCCAATTTCAAATAAATTCCTTCTTTTTTTTTACATTACATTACAGTGTGGAAACAGGCCCTTCGGCCCAACAAGTCCACACCGACCCGCCGAAGCACAACCCCTACATTTACCCCTACATTTACCCCTTACCTAACATTACGGGCAATTTAGCATGGCCAATTCACCTAACCTGCACATCTTTGGACTGTAGGAGGAAACCGGAGCACCCGGAGGAAACCCACTCAGACACGGGGAGAATGTGCAAACTCCACACAGTCAGTCGCCTGAGGCGGGAATTGAACCCGGGTCTCTGGCGCTGTGAGGCAGCAGTGCTAACCACTGTGCCACCGTGCCGCCCACTCCCCCAACTCCCTTCCCAGCCTCTCCCCATCCCTTCCATTCTTCCCAGCCTCTCCCGAACCCTTCCACTCTTCCCAGCCACCTACTAGATTCAATCCTCCTATTGACCAACCAGGTCATACCCTCTACCATTTACAAAATGTACTGCAATAACTCAGCAAGGTTCCTTTGACAGCAGTTTCCAGATCTGTGACTATGACATGTGGAAATGTATGGAAACACCACCGGAAAGTTGCTTTCCAAGCTATAAATGATCTTAATTTGGAGCCTGATTGCCATTTTTTCATTGTTGCTGGGTGAGAATGTTGGAGCTCCATTGCAACAGCATTCTAGGTATAACTATAATTTGGGAAGGGCCACAAAATTCAGACTTACCCAGTGACCCCCAGATGCCATAAAGTAACTTCAGATATCCAGGATCTGCAGTTCTTTAAAATGTCATTTTTCTATTCTAATGTGTTGTAGGAATTGTTCTCTTATCTCAATCCCATACTTTTACAATAATTTATTTTGTTTTTTGAAGTGAAGTTGCTTGTTTGTAGGAATTGAGTACAGAAGCATTCGATGTTTACAGCTGTTTACTACTTATTACTTTGGAAAACAATCTTACCTCATAGTCTAATGAGTTTTATTGATTGTAATTATTGAGATGCATTTTAGCTTCATCTTGTGCACCTTTCTAAAGTTGCTCAGAAATCATGATTTTGACATTTTACAGATCAGTCGAATTAGAACATCCTGTATCTCATTTGACTGATGATTAAATTTGTTGGGATTTGTTTTGTGTGACATATTGTATGATGTGGGCTTTAATCCTGTTGCATTGCAGTGACTTTCAGTTAATGTGTATAAGTCAAGATCTAATTGAATATTTAACCTTTGATCACACAGTCAAATTGACATAAGCAAGTAAAAACCGGAAGAATTCAGAAACAAAAACAAATTGCTGGAAAAGCTCAGCAGGTCTGGCAACATCTGTGGAGAGGAAGCAGAGTTAATTTTTTTTTCCCAGTTACTCTTCCTCAGACATAATTAAGCATTCAATGAGTAGAATGAGCATTTTGTGTATGACGAGGAAATTCTGTATCTATCCTCTAGACTGAGTAATAATGCAAGGCATGTGGGTTGTCAGAAAATATTTGTTACAGTGAAAATCTTGTTAAACAGGCACATCTTTAACTCTCACCTTAATCCTTTCAATACCAGCTTCAATCCTTAACTGCTCCACCATTTTCCTTGCCTGAGCTATGTTGTTTGTTGACATTGTCACAGTTTATTCAACAGGTCAATTTTCTGGATAAGAAAAAAAACAATTAATTATCATAATAAAAAATATATGTGATGACAAAAAACGTAATTTCAACTATCATGCCAAATTGTAGTAGTATTCCTAAAAATATAGATTGGGCTGCATCTTGACAAAGTCCAAGTTGTATCAAGCTTTCTCAAGGGTTTCCTGCCATGAGGCCTAGCCTATGTGTCACTATAACATATCAAAACTTGCCTCAATAACTATCTACACTGTCCCTAAGGAGTCCTTTATATTCGATTCCAGCACCATCTTGTCATATACCATTCCCAGAACAATGCAGAGCTCCTGCCAGGCAGATTTTCTTGTGCTACACAGGAGGGTTTAAACTAGGAGACAGAAAGAACTATAGATGCTGGAAGCCAGAGTCATTAGATGTGAAGATGGGAAGCACAGCAGGTGAGACAGTATTTGAGGAGAAGGAAAGTCAATGTTTCAGGCCAAAATCCTTTGTCAGGACTTGGGAGGGGGAGAGGGAGGCAGCCCAGAGGTATAGGACCAGGAGGGAGGTGGGTCTCGGAGAAGGGTAGGTGGGGTGGTAATGGGTGGATGCAGGTAGGGGGTTATTGTGATTGATCAGTGGGAAGAGTGAAGCAGAAAAGTAAGTAGAAGATGGACAGATTAAGACAGACCAGGGAGGGGAGGAGGAGAGGTGGGGCTAGACATGGGATAAGGCTGGGGGGGGGGGGGGGGGGGGAGGGGGGAGAGACTTTGAAGCTTGTGAAGTCGATGTTGAGGCCATTAGGCTGTAAGCTTCCCAGGTAAAATACAAGGTGTTGTTTGTCCAGTTTCTGTTTAGCCTCACTTTGACAGTGGAGGAGGTTCAGAATGGATATGTGGCCGGGAAGGTGAGAGGAAATAGAGAAGACCACATTGGAAGCAACGGATGTAATATATGAGGGTAGATAGTGTGCAGGTGACATTTCCTTCCAGATTCAACAGAGATTCTCCTGTTCACACTTCAAAATCCCTCCTCCCCACCTTATCCCATGAATAGCCTCACCCCTCTTCCTTGCCTCCCTGACCTGTCCTCACCTGTCCATCTTCCTATTCACCTATCTGCTCCAATTTTTCCACTGACTATTCACAATAACTCCCTACCTGCATCCACCTATCACCATCCCACCCATCCTTCCCCCAGTCCCAGCTCCTCCCCAACTCCTGCCAATGTTCTTCTGTGGTCCCTCCCTCTCTGCAGTCCTGAGAAAAGCTTTCACCTTGAAAAATTGACTTTTCTGCTCCTCAGATGCTGTCTGACGAAGGATGTAAACTAGTTTGCTGGGGTTGGGGGGGAATCCTCAATAACAGGGAGACTGGAAGACTGGAAGAAGATACAGTAATCAGAAATGTGAGGAGTGAGGAATGCCTGTTGGATTTAATTGCATCTATTCCAATGCAAGAAGGCTTACAGATAAGGCTGATGAACTCAGGACTGGGATATTATAGCCATTACAGAAACATGGCTAACGGAGGGACAGGACTGGCAACTTAATGTGCCACGATAAAGATGCTTTTGGTGGGATAGAGGAGGAGGAAAGAGAGTTGCATTTTTGATTATGAGGTGTATCACAACTGTAGTTAGAGATGAAATAACTGAGGGATAACGTGGGTGGAGCTAAGAAATAGAAAGGGGATGCTGACATCATTGGGGTTGTTGTGGTTCTGTTCGCCGAGCCGGGAATTTGTGTTGATGTTTCGTCCCCTGTCTAAATGATTGGGAGCCTTGGGAGCCATTCCCCTACATTTACCCCTTCACCTAACACTACGAGCAATTTAGCATGGCCAATTCACCTAACCTGCACATTTTTGGATTGTGGGAGGAAACCGGAGCACCCGGAGAAAACCCACGCAGACACGGGGAGAATGTACAAACTCAACACAGACAGTTGCCTGAGGTGGAAATTGAACCCAGGTCTCTGGCGCTGTGAGGCAGCAGTGCTAACTACTGTGCCACCCTTTGGGACTGGTGATCACAGTTCCATTAAATTTAAAATAATGGAGAGGTCCATAGGCTCAAGTTCTAAATTGGGGCAAGGCAAATTGTGATGGAATTAGACAGGAGCTTGCAGGAATTAACTGGAGTAGTTTGTTTGCAGGCAAAAGGACCTCTGGCAAGTGAAAGGGCTTTAAAACTGTGATAGCTAGAGTTCAATGTCAGTATGTTCCTGTGAGGGTAAAGGGAAAGGTTGCAGTAGTAGGGAACCCTGGATGACAAGAGATATTGAGGCTTTGACCAGAAAAAAAAGAGGTGTGGCTCAGGTACAGGCAGCTGGGATCAAGGGAATCCCTGGAGGTATACAGGGAATACGAGTTTACTGAAGAAGGAAATCAGAATGGTGAAGAGGGGGCACGAGCCTTGTCTGAGAAGATTAGAGTGAATCAAGAGATTCTTTATGTATATTAAAGGAAAAAAGAATAACTCGCGGGAGAATAGGACTCCTCAAGGACCAAAGTGGACATGTATGTGCAGAACTGCAGGAGATGAGCGAGGTCCTCAATAAATATTTCTCCTCTGCATTTACGAAAGTCATGAAGATTTGGGAACTTGGGAAAGTTAGTGGTGATATCTTGGAGATAGTCATATCATAGTAGAAGAAGTGTTAGCATGTACAAATATGGATAAATCTCCTGGTCCTGACCAGATATATCTAAGAACACTGCAAGACGCTAGATAAGAAATTGTGGAAGGCTCTAGTTGATATATTTGCATCATGGTTAGCCACAGGTGTGGTCCCAGAAGACTGGAGAGTAGTGAATATTGTGCCCTTATTCAAGAAGGGCTGCAAAGAAAACTCTGGGAATTACAAACCAGTAAGCCTGACATCTGTGGTAGATAAGTTACTTGAGAAGATTCTGAGGGATAAGATATACATGCATTTGGAAAGACAGGGTTTGATTAGGACTAGTCAGCATGGCTTAGTGCATGGGAGATCATGCGTCACAAATTTGTAACAGTTCTCTGATGAAGTGACCAGGAGGGTTGATGAGGGCAGCTCGGTAGACGTCGTCTATATGGATTTCAGTAAGGCCTTTGATATAGTTCCACGTGGTAGGCTGCTTTGGAAGGTTAGATTGCATGGAACCCAGGAGAGCAGGCAAATTGGATACACAATTGGCTCAATGGTAGGAAGCAGAGATAATAGTGGAAGGATGCTTGTCGGATTGGAGGGCTGTGTCTAGTGGTGCGCGTCGGGTCAGTGCTGGGCCTATTGCTGTTTGTTACCTATATCAATGATTTAGATGAGAATGAACAAGAATTGATTAGTAAGGTTGCAGATGACACTAAAATAGGCAGTATTGTGGACAGTGAGGAAGGTTAGCAGAAACTATATCAGGATCTTGATTAGCTGGGGAATTGGGCCGAAAAATGGCAATTGGAGTTTAATATAGGTAAGTGTGAGGTGATGCATTTTGGAAAGTCAAATCAAGGTAGGAGCTTCATGGTGAATGATAGGGCCTTGAGGGGTCTAGTGGAACAGCATGACCTTGGAGTTCAGGTGTACGGTTCTCTGAAAGTGGAGTCACAGGTAGACCGAGCAATAAAGAAGGCTTTTGGCACACTGGCCTTTATCAGTCAGGGCATTGAGTACAGAAGTTGGGAAGTTATGTTGCAATTGTACAGGACATTATTAAACTGGAAAGAGTTCAGAAGAAATTTACAATGCTGTTGCCAGGACTCAAGGGACTGAGTTATAGGAAGAGGTTGGACAAGCTTGTACTTTTTTCTTCAGAACATACAAGATAGAAAGGGGAATCTTATATAAGATCATGAGAGGCATAGATAGGGTGATTGCACTCAGTCTTTTTTTCCAGGATTGGCGAATTGAGGACTGGAGGGCATCAGTTTAAGGTAAAAGGGAAAGGAATAAATGGGAACCTGAGGAGCAACATTTTTACACAGAGGGTGGTACGCATATGAAATGCGCTGACAGCGGAAGTGGTTGAGGCAGGTACATTGACAACATTTAAGAGGCAGTTGGACAAATACATGGATAGGAAAGGTTTAGAATGATATGGGCCAAGTGAAGGGAAATGGGATTAGTGTGGATGCACATTTTGGTTGGCATGGACCAGTTTGGGTCAAAGGACCTATCTATGCACTGTAGGATTCTATGACTTCATTATACATGGAATTCACCAGTATCCCTTGTGACTATGCTAACTTTGTAAGCTTCTTGTGCACCTGGACCAGCATCATCAGTCTGGAGTTGTCCTGCATGGTTTCGACATTTGCCGAGTTTACAAACAAAGTAAACAATGTCGTGCATTTTGCTTTCAGACATAAGGGTCCAGAATTGTTTGGGCTAACCCCCATCTTTGAAAGAAAAGGTTTTTTAAAGTTTCAGTTTGAGTTCAGAAGGTTCTCAGCAGAAGCTGGAATATGTAAACAGTTACTCCTGAGAAGGGGAGGAGTCAGTTTAGAATTGTTAAAAATTGGTTATCTCAATAGACGGAGTTATTTTAAAAGATCCAGACAACTTACGTGGGTTACTCAATAGGATTAAAATCCTGGAGAGGTTATTTGAAGCTGAGAAAGTTTACTCTCAAGTAAATGACAAAACAAGCAAGACGCAATCAGAATTTCACAAATAGGAATTGAAGCCACAGCTCAGTCAAACCCTGTGCAAAGGAAAGAAGGGCATTCTCTTTAAGTACTGTAATGAGATGCTGCTGGGATTAATGGATTTCATTTTTACCATGCATTTTAAAATCTTTGAAGGTGTGTTACATAAAAATAGTTCGACTTATTCTATATTTCCATTTATTTTTCATTCATTTATAATAAATCTACTTTATTAATAAACTTCTGTTTCGTAGAAACCAAATCTGCAAAATTGTGAGCCTTTGTTTTAGTGAGGTACCATATTGCTTAAATAAAAAAAAGCCAAAATACAAATTAAAGTCAAGTTTACCCAATATGGCAGGGTTTTGGCTGAGGTATTAAATGAATACTTTGTATCTATCTTTACTGAAGAAGGTGATGCTACCCAGGCCATGGTGACAGTGGAGAAAACTTAGCTATGAGAAGAGTTTCAAATTCATAAGGAGGAGTTTTTGGTAGGCTGTTGGTACTTAAAATTGATGCAGCACTGACTCTGATTGGAGCTACATCCAAGGATATTGAAGAAATTGAGAGTGGAAATGGCTTAGTCACCGCAATAATCTTTCAATCTTTAATAGCATCAATGTACAGAAGGATCTAGATACAGAGGTCCACAATTCCATGAAAGTGGCAACACAAGTGGATACGATGGTCAAGAAGGCATATTGCATATTTGCCTTCATTGGTCAGAGCACAGAATACAAAAATTGGCAAGTCATATTGGAGCTATGTGGAAATTTAATTAGACCACATTTGGAATATCTTTTATAGTTATGGCTGCCATAATACTAGAAGGATGTGGAGGTTTTGGAGAGGCTACAGAAATAGTTTGCTAGGAGTTTGCCTGATTTGGGGGGTGTTAGTTATGAGGAGAGATTGGAGTAACTTGGTTTGTTGTCACTTGAATGTTGAAGGAACAACAGGCAGGGAATAAAGGGATATGGACCACATAGAGGGAAAAGTTTTTTAATTTAGAAAGGCACCACTGTCAGCACAGGCTTGGTGGACCAAAAGGCCTGTCCCTGTGCTGTGCTGTTCTTTGACCCCTGGACTCAATGGTGGGACCAGATGTCTGGAGAAGTGCAAATGTAACACTCTGCTCAAAAAAGATAAGCCAAGCAAACACAGATCAGTCAGTTTAACTTCAGTAGCAGAGCAAACTTCCAGAAACAATTATTTCGGATAGAATGAGAAAATGTGGATAAATTACAAAGAGCCAGCACAGATTTCTTAGGATTATGTTTAACTAACTTGTTGAAGTTTATCAAAAATGTAATAGAGAGAGTTATTGAAATGGTGTACAGAGGAACCTCGATTATCCAGTATTCAATCAACTGAATTTTGGATTATCTGAACAAGATTGCATGGTCCCGATGCTTGGCTAACTATGTTATTCTGCATTAGACTATCCAGCGCTCGATTAATCAAACAAAATACTCCCCGCCCATGTCCTTCGGATAATCGAGGTTCCTCTGTATATAGCCCATGACAACATTGTTAAGAGTGATCATTGCACAGTCCTTGGAGACAAAGTCATGGCTTCACAGTAAGAATATACTCCGACGTGTATAGCACTATCACCCTGTTTCACAGGATAGACTTTGAACAGATTTATCAACTCAAGACTGTACATCCATAATGTGATATGGGCCATCAGCAGCAGCTGAATTGTACTCAATTTGCAACCTTAGGGCCCAGTATATTCCCACTCTACCATTATTATCAAGGCAGGGAATCCATGTGGTTCAGTGGAGAGTGCAGGAGGGCATGTCAAGAGCAGCACAAGACAAATCTAAAAAAAGTGAGGTGACAACCTGATGTATCTATAAAACAGGAGCACTTGTGAGCCAAACAGTATAAGCTAGCAAATGACTGACAGGACAAAGCAATCTCACAACAAATGATTCAAATCTAAGCTCTCCAGTCCTATTACATCCAGCTGTGGACACTTAAACAACCAACAGGATTTGGAAGTCTCACAAATATCCCCATCCTCACTTGCAGTCTACTGCATCAATGCAAGAGATAAGGCTGAAACATTTGCAACAATCTGCAGTCAGATGTGCCAAGGGGACAATCCATTATGGCATCATTCAGAGCTCCCCAGCTCACAGATGTCAGTGTTTAGTCAATTCGAATTACTCCATGTAGTATCAACAAACAGTTAAAGGCACTTAATAGTGCAAAGGCTATGGGCCCTGACAACATTTCAGCAACACTGCAATAACACTGAAGGCTTATGCTCCAGAACTTGCTGTGCCACTCGCCAAGCTGTTTTAGCACACCTGCAACACAGGCATCTATATGACAATGTGGGAAATTGCTCAGGCTTGTCCTGCCCACAAAAACAGGACAAAATTTAAGAGGGTTCCGAAAAGATTTACAGCCTGTTGCCAGGGTTGGAGAGTTTGAGTTAGAGGGAGGGGCTGTTTTCCGGGGAGCATTGGAGGCTGAGGGGTGACCTTATAGAAGTTTAAAAGAATCATGAAGGGCACAGATAGGGTAAATAGACAAGGTCTTTTCCCTGAGGTGTGTGGGAGTCCAGAACTAGAGGGCACGGGTTTAGGGTGAGAAGGGAAAAATTTAAAAAGGTCCTAAGGGGCAACTTTTCCACACAGAGGGTGGGGCATGTATGGAATGAGCTACCAGAGGAAGTGGTAGAGGCTGGTACAATTACAACATTTAAAAAGCAGCTGGATGGCCACATTATCAAAAGGTCAGTTTCCAAGCTGTATGTTTCTATGACCCTATGACTAAATCCAATGTAGCATGTTAGTTGATTCTGAATCATTTGTAAACTAATGGAAGGAGTCATCGACAGTACTATGAAGCAGCACTTGCTAAGCAAAAGAACCTGTTCACTGATACTCAGTTTGGGTTCCACCAGGGCCTCTCAGCTGGCGACTTCATTAAAGCCAAGGTTCAAACATGGATGAGGTAGTTGAATTCCAGAGGTGAAGTGAGAGTGACTGCTCTCGACATCAAAGCTGCATTGCACAGCCTGACTGTGTCATCAAGCAAACCTAGCAAAGGTAGAGTCAACAGGAATCAAGGAAAATTCTCAGATGGTTGAAGTCAAACTTAGCACAAAGAATGATGTCAGTTGTTGTTGGAGGTCAGTCAAAAAAGAACAAAACAGCACAGGAATAGCCCCTTCGGCCCTCGAAGCCTGCACCAACACATTTTACCCCATATTAAAACTATCTTCACTTACAGGAAGCATATCCCTCTACTCCTTTTCTATTAATGTATTCGTCCAGGTGCGTCTTGAATGCAGCCATTGTGTCTGCTTCCCCCACCTCTACTGGCAACAGGTTCATAGCTCCTTGAAGTGGAGGTGGATAGGATAGTGAAGAAGGCGTTTGGTATGCTTTCCTTTATTGGTCAGAGTATTGAGTACAGGAGTTGGGAGGTCATGTTGTGGCTGTATAGGACATTGGTTAGGCCACTGTTGGAATATTGCGTGCAATTGTGGTCTCCTTCCTATCGGAAAGATGTTGTGAAACTTGAAAGGGTTCAGAAAAGATTTACAAGGATGTTGCCAGGGTTGGAGGATTTGAGGTATAGGGAGAGGTTGAATAGGCTGGGACTGTTTTCCCTGGAGTGTTGGAGGCTGAGGGGTGACCTTATAGAGGTTTAAAATCTCAGCCATGATTGAATGGTGGAGTGGACTTGATGGGCCGAATGGCCTTACTTCCACTCCTATGTCTTATGGTCTTATGGTCTTAAAATCATGAGGGCCATGGATAGGATAAATAGACATAAATAGAGTGGGAGAGTCCAGAACTGGAGGACATAGGATTAGGGTGAGAAGGGAAAGATATACAAGAGACCTAAGGGGCAACTTTTTCACGCAGAGAGTGGTACGTGTATGGAATGAGCTGCCAGAGTAAGTGGTAGAGGCTAGTATAATTGCAACATTTAAAAGGCATCTGGATGGGTATATGAATAGGAAGGATTTGGAGGGGTATGGGCAGGGTGCTGGCAGGTGGGACTAGATTGGGTTGAGTTTATATGGTCAGCGTTGACAAGTTGGACCAAAGGGTCTGTCTCCGTGCTGTACATCTCTATGACTCTACGTTGGTTGGATGTTTGAGAATGCCAGTGTTTGGAGAGTGTTTTTGTTTGGGACTGGTCATTTTGCCTGTTGAATCTTTCCCAATTTTCTATGCAAATGCTCCTATTAGATATAAAATAAAGGGATACATTTTCCAAGTTGAACTTCTAAGCACAGAGTCTTTGCAAACAAGAATGAGAAAAGTTGCTGTGCCTCATTCATGGTACATATGATTTGCATTCCATTTGATTTTCTGGCCACTAAAATCATTCACTGAAAAATTGTACGTTTCACAATTTGAGTCTACTGACCTTGACAAAGTGAAGTATTTTGCTGAGCATGGAGCCGCCCAAAATTTGTATTATGTCTTATCCTGAAACTTATCCTTATGATGGACACGTATGTGCCAGCCCAGAAAGTTAATTCAGCAATGAAAAATTTTCAACCCCACACATTAACTTTCACACAAAACTTATCATCGGTTTGTACTGGCGTTAGGAATGGGTATCCCAAAAATATTGGGTTCTTGAAAGCCTTGCAGTTTTATTTTAATTATGTTCTATAGCTCTCTACCCACAGAAACTTTGACTGATATAAGGCAATAGTCATTGTGATAGTAGATTCATTCATAGGATACTACAGCAAATTTAAATTGGCCCATTGAGGTTGTGCTGGTTCTTTCCAACCAACCCAGTTAGTTGCATGCTACTATTTTCATTCTATATTTTTATCTCTTTCAATATTTTACCTGATTTCCTTGTGAAGGGTATTACTAAATCTATGTCCAGATTCTACAATGCAGTACACTTAGAATCCTACGCATTCATTGATAAAAAGGGTTTTCTTCAGCAAAAAGGAATATCCTATCAGAACCACTGACCAGTTTCCCATAGATTTGAATCCAAGACTCTTTACAAGGCTGGGAGAAATATTTCGGGAATGGAGCATATGAAACTGTAATAGCCTCCAGAGAGAAATGCATTATGCTCACTTTTTCTTAAACAAAATCAATGGATCAGGTTTGAAAGGAGGCTTTTGCAAAGTTGTAACATAACCAGTGGATAGAAGATTCAAATCAATTTTCAAACTTTACCAATGACTGCAGACCATATCCAGTGAATTATTCAGCTGTGGAATACTTTCCACCTTTTTTATCTTACTGTTCTTCTCCCTTTGGCACTCCCATTCCCTGTCTTTCGGAAGAATTTTACAGGATTCCGTGACTGGGTTTGCAGGAGAACAGCTTCTCAGAGTTGCAAGCTTTACCCTGGGTCTTCATGTGAGTAAATAGGCTGATGTTTGACCTACAGATCTTTGGATACGTTAGCATCCTGTGATGATAAGATTGTTCATGGTGTTCCTTGCCAAATTTCTCCACTTTTCTCTCTAAGGCTTTGAATACTTTCAAATGGTTTCACAAATGCACATATAACAGCCACTTTGCTTTCTCTACATTTTCTGCCTGGTCTGCCGAGAGTTTCACCTTTCTGCTTTTAAGCAACTTTCATTGGAATATACTTGCAATATTGTGGCATATGTTGAAACCACCGACCTTTAGTGGACCCCAATAGTATTTTCCATTCAAAGAATACTAGCATAGTTCTAAACTGTCAGGTTTTCAGCATTATTTTTAAGTTGAATATTTAGATATATCTTTATTCTTTTAAGCTTGTTAGTTGTTGATTTGAATCTTTGTGAACCAAAGTCAATACTTATTTATCTTTGAGGAGAAAGTGAGGACTGCAGATGCTGGAGATCAGAGCTGAAAATGTGTTGCTGGAAAAGCGCAGCAGGTCAGGCAGCATCCAAGGAACAGGAGAATCGACGTTTCGGGCATAAGCCCTTCTTCAGGCTTATGCCCGAAACGTCGATTCTCCTGTTCCTTGGATGCTGCCTGACCTGCTGCGCTTTTCCAGCAACACATTTTCAGCTCAATACTTATTTAAGTAGTTATTACATTTTCAATTAATAATTTATCCCATATTAATTTTCAAGTAATCCTTCACTAAGCAACACTCAGCTAAACTACTCACAAGTTGGGACAGTACACCTTGACATAAAGTAAATAAACAATGAATATAAGACAAGTCTACAAGATTAAGCAAAAATATAAGCAGGAACAGAAGTCTTTAGGTATGGTCTAAAAATGAGGCCATAAACTTAGCAAAGATTTAAGTTCTTAAGTACTAAAATTAAAAGAACATGTCAAATAACAATTAACATTATTATCATTGCTGCAATATTTCTACACTGGTGTTTCAGTTTTTCGAATCTTCAATCATTCTGTTGACACAAGAGCTGAGGAAACAATGCATTTCCACGGGGAATTTTTCAGCCAAATATTGGATTTGAAGTTGTCTACCATTGAGAGCTGTACATCAGTTTTTCCCAGTTCTATTGCTTAGCACGTATGCATCAGAAGAAACTGTTGCAAGGGAAGTGAGACAGTCTGCTGTAAAATGTAACTGGTAGACATAGATACATGGGGAAGAAGACTCTCTGACTTCTTGGCTAGGGGAGTAGGGAGTTATTTTTCTCTTTTGATACCTGCCTGCTATCTGTTGGGATGGATCACTTTCCATTGTCGAAACCGTTAAGTGTTCTGATGATTATTATGAAGAAATTATCAGTTGTACTTGTAAGATTTGGAAATCCTTGAAGGAGCTAGCTCCCGTAAACTGAATAATGGTGACATGAAACGTTAGTAAACAAAACCTTTAAAGGCTGATTAAATACAAGCACTGATAGATACTTCAAGTTCCAAAAAACTTCTCAGACGTAGTAAACATTCATTGAGTATGTCAACCTCATTGTATTCAAAGGTCTAATGATATGAATCATGCATGAAATACCATCTGACTGTACTAACCTTTTTTGACACCTCAACAAAAATCTCTGCATCACTCTCTTTTGTTGACATACTCCCACAGTGGTATCTGGAGCCTTGAACAGAATTCATTTATAATGTTTATGTGCTTTGCAGCAACACTTGTTTTTTAAATTATGAACATAAATTTTTAAAATTTCAATTAATATAGATAAATTAATATACTTAAAATCATCAAGTTTGGGGTGTATTGTATGAGGAGAAAGTGAGGTCTGCAGATGCTGGAGATCAAAGTTGAAACTTTATTGCTGGAACAGCACAGCAGGTCAGGCAGCATCCAGGGAACAGGAGAGTCGACGTTTCGGGCACAGGCCCTTCTTCAGGAATGAGCAGAGAGTGTTCAGCAGGAGAAGATAAAAGGTAGGGAGGAGGGACTTGGAGGAGGGGCGTTGGAAATGTGATAGGTGGAAAGAGGTCAAGGTGAGGGTGATAGGTCGGAGTAGGGTGGAGGCGGGGAGGTCAAGAAGAAGACTGCAGGTCAGGAAGGCGGTGCCGGGCTGGAGGGATTCGGCTGAGACAAGGTGGGGGGAGGGGGGATGAAGAAACTGGTGAAGTCCAAGTTCATCCCCTGTGGTTGGAGGGTTCCCAGTCGGAAGATAAGACGCTCCTCCTCCGACCGTCGGGTTGTTGTGGTTTGGCGGTGGATGAGTCCAATGACCTGCATATCCTCGGTGGAGTGGGAGGGGGAGTTGAAATGCTGTGCTACAGGTTGGTTGGGTTGGTTCGTCCGGGTGGCCCAGAGGTGCTCTCTGAATCGCTCCGCAAGTAGGCGGCCTGTCTCCCCAATATAGAGGAGGCCCCAATATAGAGTGTATTGTATAACAACTTAGAGTACTATACTACTTTCATTAATAATTACTAATTTTGTCATTTCTGATGTGCAGATATGAAAGCCACTGCTGAAACAACTTCAAATTGATAAATTGTGTAAAATTTACTTCATGGTTTACACCAAACCATGAAGATACACAGATCAGGCTCAAAAACATCTTCAAGGTTGAGAAGTCAATTCTCTTAGATTTATAGGAATAATGCAGCAAGTCTCAGGGTCATGCTTTAGAGAATTTTTAAAAGTGTAACAAGCTGTAAGAATAATAACCAAAGAAAGCAGAAGAAACTATAAGAATAAGGCCCCAAAATTCTGGGACATCACCTTTGCAGCCAGAAGGTGGTTGAAGCAGGACTCTCATGTACCAACAATTAAAACAACAATCAGTTTCCTGGTCTGATGTGTCTTGTAAGCAAGATCCAAGAGATCCTCCCTGTACTTCAAATATATCCAAATCTGGGAAATCCTCTAATTTGATAAAACTCCATGCTAATAGCTGGTTAATATAGTTGAAGTAATTTGCAAACAGAAAAAAAAGGACAGCCTCTTTATTGAAAAAAAGCACCAATCTCTGGCACCTCAAAAATTATGGAAAGTAGGAATGAGCTTGCTTCTGAATGTATGTGATATCTCAAGGCATCATAAAAGATTACAATAAATATTCAATGCCATCATACTGGTCCATGTTTTCTATCACAATTCCAGTGAGGAAAGATCCCAAATAGCATAATTTTTCCTCGGGGTACTTGCCCATGCTAGCATATACCATTCTGATGAAGAAGTGGGGACAATGCAGCAACAAAGCAAAAATTTGTTTTTATATAGGAACACAGGAGTAGGCCATTCAGCCCCTTGAATCTGTTCCACCTTTCAATAATATCATGGCTAATCTGTGGCCTAACCTCATATACCTTTGGCTCATAAATCTTAATACCTTTGCTTAACAAAAAATGATCTATCTCAGATTTAAAACTAGCAAATGATCCAGCATCTACTGCCTTTTATGGAAGAGTGTTCCAAACATCTACCACCCTTTGTGTGTAGACGTGCTTTCGAACATCTCTCCTGAATGGTCTGGTCCTAATACTTAGATAATGCCCCCTTGACAAAATAGGCCTAATTTATAGAGTCATTGTCATAGAGATGTACAGCACAGAAACGGACTCTTCGGTCCAACTCGTCCATGCTGACCAGATATCCTAAATTAATTTAGTCCCAGTTGCCTGCATTTAGCCCATTTCCTTCTTAACCCCTCCTATTCATATACTCATCCAGATGCCTTTTAAATATTATAATTGTACCAGCCTCCACCACTTCCTCTGGCAGTTCATTCCATACACGCACCATTCTCTGTATGAGAAAGTTGCTCTTTCGATCTCTTTTAAATCTTTTCCCATCACCATAAACCTATGTCCTCCCCGTTTTGGATTCCCCTATGCTAGGGCAAAGATCTTGGCTATTCACCCTATTTATGCCTCTCATGATTTTACAAACCACTATAAAGTCATCCCTCAACCTCCAGCATTCCAGGGAAAATAGCCCCAGTCTATTTAACCTCTCTCTGCAGCTCAGACCCTCCAACCCTGGCAATATCCTTGTGAATCATTTCTGAACCTGTAGCAAGGAGACCAGAACTGAACACAATATTCCAAAAGTGTATAGTATCACTTTTCAACTTAACATTTCAAGTTCAGGTACCATTCTTGTACACCTACCTGTACTTCCTCCAAAGCTAATATATTTCCTAAGGTGTAGTTCCCAGATCAATCACAGTTCTCAAGTAGGTCTAAACAGAGTTCTGTGTAACTGCAGCGTAACTTGTGCATTTGTGTACGCCAGTGCTCTAGATATAAAAACCAGCATTTCATTAGCTTTCTTGAATATTTTCTTCACTTTTCTGGGACATTTTAAAGCTCCATGCACCTGAATCCCCAAGTCTCTTTGGACATCCACTATTTAATTTTATACCACCTAGAAAGTATTTTGATTTATGACCAAACATAAATGGTGAGAGAGCAACTCTATTGTCTGCTTAGATTATGGTACCTTCACCTTTGGTACTATCCTTTTGTAACGTTATGCTATCGAATTTATATAATCATCAAATCCATACAGTGTAGAAAGAGGCCATTCTGCCCACTGAGTCTGCTTCAACCCTCCGAAGAGCATCCCACCCAGACTCGTCATGCCCCCTACTCTATGCCAACCCATACCATAGCTAATCCACTTTGCTTGCACATACCTGGACACCACGGGGCTATGTAACATCGCCAATTCACCTAACCTGCACATCTTTGGAACTGTGGGAGAACATTATAGCACCTTATAGAAACCCACACAGACACAGGGAGAGCATGCAAACTCTACACAGTCACCTAAGGCTGAAATTGAACCTGGACCCCGGTGCTGTGAGGCAGCAGTGCTAACCACTGTACTACCATGCCGCCCTATTCGCCACTATCATCTATATTGTTTACAATGTTAAAAGTCACACAACACCAGGTTATAGTCCAACAGGTTTAATTGGAAACACTAGCTTTTGGACCGCTGCTCCTTCATCAGGTGGTTGTGAAGTACACAATTCTAAGACACAGAATTTATAGCAAAAGTTTACAGTGTGATGTAACTGAAATTATACATTGAAAAATTGTTTGTTAAGTCTCTCATCTGTTAAAATGACCATGTTAGTTTCACTTCTTTCATACATAAATCACAAACCTTTTTTTAAAAGTTACATTCTCAGGATAATTTTAACAACTGGTGTCAGCCCAGATAATGTGTTGAAGGTGTTCGCCCCCTGTGTGCTGTTGTCTGTGCCATAATGTTTAGACTGATTCTAATCTAAAAAATGAGTTAACAGGGCCTTACATGGATTCATGCAGTTTTTGAGCAAAGTACAATGTAACTCTACAAGTACAAATTCAGCCCAGAAACGTATATGTGTATGTGTTTATGTGGGTTTGTGTGCGCGTGTGTGTCTGGGTGGGGGAGTTGTGAGTGTCTTTGAGAGACTGTGTGTGTTGCAACGGTGGTCACCTGTAGTGTGTCATCTAAATTTGAGTCATCAGCAGATTTGAATACATTACTTCCTACGTCATCCATTCAAGTTGTTAATAAATAATGTGAATAATTAAGGTCCTAACACAGTTTTCTGTGCGACACCACCAGCCACTAGTCCTGCCAACTTGAGTTCCTACCCATTATCCCCACTTTCTGTTGCTTATCTCTCAACCTATTTCCCAGCCATGTCAATAATTTGCCCTCAATTCTGAAAGCTTCTACCTTAGTTACCAATCTCTTATGTGGGACTTTACTAAACGCTTTTGGAAACCCACATAAACAACATTCATTTGTCATGAATCCATGCTGTCCATGCTGGCTCCCCTGATTAACTGAACATTTTCAAGAGGTTCAGTTACCTTGTCCTTGATTATAGACTCCAACAATTTTCCTCTCATAGATGTTAGACTAACTGGTCTATAATTCCACATTTTCCTGTTTCATACTTCTTAAAATGAAGTGTGAGATGCACAATTTTCCAATCCAGAGGAAGAACTCCTGTGTCTAGGAAACTCTGAAAGATTATGGTTAGGGTGTCCGAGTGTTTTAGTAGTGTTCCTCTACTTCCTTTAACACCCTCAGGTGGCAATTTTCAGGTCCTGGGGACTTTTCACTCTCTAATTAGATTAATTTCCTCATTATCAATGTTTAACTTACATTATGTTTTATTAAGTCCTTGGGAGTTAATTAATTTCCTTGGGAGTTCCAGCAAGCTATCCTTTTTCTATTGTTCATATTGAGGCAAATTCAACATGTTTGCCATTTCCCCATAATCAGTGACAGTGAGGAGCAATTCCACTCCAGAACATCCCACTTGGCCTCCTACTTCAAGGACTGTAATTTCCCCTCCCATGTTGTCAACAATGCCCTCTAGCGTATCTCCTTCACTTCCCGCATCTCTGCCCTTGAACTCCACACCTCTCCAACCACAACAAGGATAGAACGCCCTTGGTCCTCATCTTCCACTGGATACAGCACATCATCCTTTGCCATTTCTGCCACCTATAATCAGACCCCACCACCAGAAATATATTTCCCTTCCCACCTCATCAGCATTTCACAGAGACCATTCCCTCTGTGACTCCCTCGTTAGGTCCATGCCCCCCACCAACCACCCTCCACACCTGACACCTTCCCTTGCCACTGCAAGAGGTGTAAAACCGGAGCCCATACCTCCCCACTCACCTCCATCCAAGGCCCCAAAGGATCTTTCCACATCTGGCTGAGATTTTCCTGCACGTCTAAACACCTCATCTACTCTGTCCATTACTCTCTATGTTGTCTCCCCAATGTACATTGGGGAGACAGGACGCTAATTCATGGAACGTTTCAGTGAACATCTCTGGGACACAAGAACCAAACAACCTCACTACCCCGTGGCGACCACTTCAATTCCCCCTCCCACTCTGCCAAGGACATGCAAGTCCGGGGCCTCCTTCACCACCAAATCCAAGCCACATGACACCTGAAGGAGAAACGCCTCATCTTCCACCTTGGGACTCTCCAACCACACAACAGCAATGTTGATTTTATCAGTTTCCTTATCTCCCCTCTCCCCACCTCATTCAGATCCAACCCTCAACTCGACACCACCCTCTTGAACTGTCCCACCTTTCCATCTTCATTCCCACCTATCTGCTCTGACCTATCACCATCACCCCCCACCTGCATCCACCTAGCTCCTTCCCAGCTACCTTCCCCTCAGTCCCCCCTCCTATTTATCTCTCAGCCCCTTCTCCCTGCCACATTCCTGATGAAGGGCTTATGCTCCTCTGATGGGGTCTGACATGCTGTACTTTTCCAGTGCCACACTTTTTGATAAAAGCAAATTACTGCGGATGCTGGAATCTGAAACCAAAAGAGAAAATGCTGGAAAATCTCAGCAGATCTGGCAGCATCTGTAAGGAGAGAAAAGAGCTGACGTTTTGAGTCTAACTGACCCTTTGTCAAAGAAACGTCAGCTCTTTTCTCTCCTTACAGATACTGCCAGACCTGCTCAGATTTTCCAGCATTTTCTCTTTTGGCCACATTTTTTGACTCTGATCTCCAGCATCCACAGTCCTCACGGTCTCCTAGTCATTTACAGTATCCCCACTTTCAGTCTTTAGTGGGTCAACATTGTTCCTGACCACCTGGGTTTCCCTTTATGTGACTACAAAATATTTCCTTCTTGATTTTGAAGTTTGCAAGTTTATTTCCAGAATCCCTTTTGGTAGCTCTTATGAGCTGTTTTGCAGCCTTTTGCTGGTTGTATTTTTCCTACTCAGCAGGATCTGTGCTGCGTTTTGCATTTTTGTAAGCAGTTTCTTTTTGTTTTATACTGTCCCTTCTCTCTTTAGTTATCCTTGGTTGTTTTTTTTCTGTCAGGTGGAGCTTTTCACTCTCAGGGGCATAAACTATATTGCGTTAAATATTTCTTTTAACACCTTCCACTGTTATAGTCATAGAGCTGTACAGTGTAAAAACAGACCTTTTGGTCCAACTCGTCCAGGCTGACCAGATATCCTAAATTAAACTAGCCCTGTTTACCAGCATTTGGCCCATTTCCCTCTAAATCACTCATATTCATATATTCATCCAGATGCTTTTTAAATGTTGTAACTGTTCTAACCTCCATCACTTCCTCTGCCAGCTCATTCCATACACACAACACCCTCTGTGTGAAAATGTTATCCCTGAGATCCCTTTTAAATCTTTCCCCTTTCACCTTAAACCTATGCCCTCTAGTTTTGGACTCCTCTATCCTGGAGAAAAGACCTTGACAATTCACCCTATTCATGCCCCTCATGATCTTATAAACTTCTAAAACATCATCAAGGAAAATAGCTCCAGCCTATTCAGTTCAAACTCTCCAAACCTGGCAACACTCTTGCAAATAATTTCTGAACCCTTCCAAGTTTCACAACAAGTTCCTATAGCAGGGAGGCAAGAATTGAATGCAGTATTCCAAAAGTGGCCTAACCAATCTTCAGCAGTTTTACCTATTAGCAGTCTCTGTCTCATCTTCTTTAAAGTCTGCCTTTCCCAAGCTAAAACTCTGGCTGATTCATGCATTTTGCTTTCAAAAGCGAAACTGAACTTGAACATACTATGATCACTTTGTGGTAAGTGTCAAACAAAATTAGGTTACTAATTAAAACTGGTTCATTAATCATTAATTGTCCCCTTGTTGTATCCAGGACATACTGCTATAGTAAACTATCCCAGACACACTGCAGAAATGTGCTATCTTTTTGACAGATGGTTGTTTGCCTCTCAGGATCTATGATGTGGAGGTGCTGGTGTTGGACTGAGGTGGACAACGTTAAAAATCACACAACACCAGTTTATAGTCCAACCAGTTTATCTGTAAGTACAAGCTTTTGAAGCGTTGCTCCTTTGTCAGGTACCTGATGATTTTTAACTTTCTCATGACCTATGTTAAAGTTAAAATTCTCCATTGATACTACACTATATACTTGCTTAACTTCTGCATTTATACAATCTAGCACTGCAGAGCTGCCACAAAATGGTCGATAATATAACAGCTTTAAATCCTTTACTGTACCTCAGTTCCGTTCATACAGTCTCCACTGAATGCTTCCCCCTCATCATGTCTTCCCTCACCATTGAAGTAATTTTGTTAATGACCTGCTACCATTTTCCCTATCCATCCTGTAAACCTTATAATCTGATATACTTAGTTCCCAGTCCTGACCATCCTACAGCCCAGAGAGAGAGAGAGATATGAAACGTGTAGGTAACCAAGGAGATAATGGATTGCAGGATCCAACCAGGTTCACAAGAATCTCCGGGAGGCACAATGCTCCTCAGACAGATATTCTTGCTGCACCTTGAGATCCACATTCAGTGCTATGGACCACTATATGCGTACTCTCTACCTCTTCTCTCCACCAGTACCGTGTCATGCTGTCTCAGAGCTGTCCTTCCTCACAGTTTCACTTCAGTTCTAGTTGCCTGTCACTTCAATGCCCCACTTGCCAGCATTTCCAGCAAGCTTTAGCTCAAGCTTGAAGAACAACATCTCATTTTCTGTTTGAGGAACCTGCAGCTTCTAGTATTCAACACTGAGTTCAATAACTTGAGACCCTGATTCCATCCTTCCATGCTTTTTTAGCCAGCCCACAACCAGCCCTGTTATGACATGCGTTTCTTTTAGCACAGTCACCCCAATCATGACCCATTCCCATGTACTCCTATGCCCTATAGAACTATTGAAAAATAGTAGGTGATCAGACTAACCAAGAGAGCCACCGATGCACTGAAATCAAGTCATATCTATGCTATATACTGTGCAAATCTCTTTCAAATTTGACAAAATGAAGAAATTCTGGAAACACTCAACAGGTCAGACAGCATCTTTGCAGGGAGAAATGAAACAAAGTTCATATTGATAATCTTTTGTCAAAATCCTTTGACAAAAAGCTGAGTCCGAAGGACACATATGCTCTACAATGGACTTGAACACACAGTCTAGGTTGGCACATGTATTGTTATAAGAGTGAAGTACTGAATTGCTGGAGGTGCCTTTTCTTCTGACCAATATACATTCGGTTTTCACAATACTAATAAAGCCCATTCCTTGTAAAGTGCTTCATGTTGTCCTGATCTATAATGCCACATAAATACAGCTCTTTTTTTGTTCTTTGGTTGCTCCTTATTTGGCATTTGCTGTTATGCAAGAATAGCTTGGATGATTCATTCCACACCTTTTGCATTCTGTAGAATTAGGAATTGCCAGATCGGATAGTCCAGAAGGAACATGCAGCTTCCATGTCAAATTATACAATTGCCCTGCTAACAAAAATTCATTATGGCAGCTGCTCGATAACCTCCCCCTTCACCATGTCAACTTTATCCTGTCTACCTGGGGAACTCCCCAGTCAACTTTGTTGCACATTGTTCTAAGTTAGTCACAGATTTTATAAACATGAAATATTTCTGTTGAATAGATTTTTTTTGAAAATTCTATCATAATGCTGTTGACACTTGAAAATATAATACCAAAAGAAGTTGCACATTTTCTGATTTTGAAGAAATGACAAAATTGTAGAAATACTATACACGTTCAGAAAATCCAGCTAATACTTCTTTCCATACACATTTTCAAGATGTTCTTCTTTCCCACAGACATCTGAGTTAGTACTATGGCCAAAATTGTTGTTTTCCTTGCATTTATACCTTATTAAATTTTGCTCACAATTCTGCATTTTTCCTGCCATAGACTTAAGCAGTATTTCATCAAAACAATGATAGTCTGCAGCAATATTGTAGCTTTAACACAGTAAATTTACTCAAAGTACTTCAAAAGGGCATCATCAATCAAAAATTGACATCAAAGCAAAGAGGAGCAAGCAGAAAAGGTGACTAAAAGTTGATCAAATAAATGGATTTTAAGGGAAGTCTTGAAAGATGAGAGACAGACAAACTGATTTATGGGAACTCCTGAGCTTAGAAGATAGATTGCTGAAGATGAGGCCTCAAATCGTGGGGCAAAGAAAATGAGGAATGCCCAGAGGATAGAGTTTGAAGAATAAAGAGGGCTGGAGGAATATACAGAGATAGGGAAAATCCCAGGAGGATTCAAATCTTAGTTAGAGGTACATGTCCTTCCTATGCACTCTACAATTCACATAATGTTTGGTACCTAATTAAATCTTCCTTCAACACCTGCTATTCAAAAAAAAACAGAAATCTTTCCTAATATCTCAAATTTTCCATTTGTGGAAATATCCGAAATCTTTCAGTAAGATATTTTCCTTATAATGCAGTGACACTTCACAAATATATTGAAATACAAAGGACAACGAAGGATGATCGCTCAGTCATTAGCACTGTTGCTTCACAGCACCAGGTACCCAGGTTTGATTCCAGAATTTGGGTGATTGCTTGTGTAGAGTTTGCACATTCTCCTTGTGTCTGCATGGGTTTCTACCAAGTGCTCCAGTTTCCTCCTACAGTCTAAAAACATATACGTTTGGTGGATTGGCCATGCTAAATACAAAGTTATTGGGATAGGTTGGTGGGGGGGGGGGGGGGGGGGAAGAGGGCCTGAGTGGGATCTCCTTTGGAGGGTTGGTGCAGACTCAATTGGTTAAATTTTTCCACACTGTGGGGAGTCTATAAAGACTGCACAGGATCAACATGCAGGTGCAGATTTGCTTACTCTGTGCATAGGATAAAGGAATGTATGCTACTTGGGTAACCTAGTCCAGTGTGTAGTGAACCTTGATCCTATGAGATAATAATATGTAACCAGGTGCCATTAAGGAGAAACAAAAGTTAACAAAATAATTGCACAACTATATAAGACCCTAACTGCACTTAGAAACATTCCAAACATAAGTCTGGAGAGTGAAATTGTGGAAAAGCATCCTGAACATAGTCAATCCTCCAACAAAACACAGTTATAAGGGAAGAACACTCATATGATTAAGCTTGAATTCGTGAAGGTCATACCACACAAGGTATGAGAGGATAGTTAAAACACCTAAGCATTATACAGATCCTTAAACTTCATATTCTTCAATTCTTAAACTCTTATTCAAGAACATATTTTTGTATTTAGCCACAGTTTTGATTAGATTACTTACAGTGTGGAAACAGGCCCTTTGGCCCAACAAGTCCACACCAACCCGCCGAAGTGCAACCCACCCATACCCCTACATTTACCCCTTCACCTAACACTACGGGCAATTTAGCATGGCCAATTCACCTGACCTGCACATCTTTGGACTGTGGGAAGAAACTGGAGCACCCGGAGGAAACCCACGCAGACATGGGGAGAACGTGCAAACTCCACACAGTCAGTCGCCTGAGGCGGGAATTGAACCCGGGTCTCTGGCGCTGTGACGCTGCAGTGCTAACCACTGTGCCACCATGCGTTTTAGCTACTACCCTCATGTACACACATTTTCATTCAATGAATGTCATGCTATCTTGGAAAAAAAGGGATGTTCTGATATTGGACTATGCTAATAAGGAAGGAATCAGGATGAAGAATACCTGACTAGCAGCCATTACAGTCTAGATTGTATGATGTAATGAGGGAGAACACCTGTGCTTTCCTGCATCAACAGTTATTAAACTGTTATAATGAATCTGTCTGCTCAACAATCATATAATATATTTTTAAACAAACAGAATTAATGTTTAGTTTCCTAGTCCTAGTAGGAGATTTGTAGGTTAAGTAAACAGTGAACTACAACATGGAAGGAAAGGAGATCTACCATCCTCACCTAGTCTGGCCTACATGTGGCTCCAGCTCCACAGCAATGCAGCTGACTCTCAACGGCTCTCAAGGGCAATTAGGGATGAACAACAAATATTGGACTTGCCAGTGATGCCCACTTCCCATGAATGAAGAAAAACAAAGTAAGATTAATTAATTATTATTATCAGAGAGCATTCTCAATGCTGAGCAAGCAACAATGTTTGCAGCAGATAAAACAATATGACAAAAATATTTACTGCATTAATGTATCATAAACTGTCATTTTCATCAATCTTACATGGTATCCAATGTGACAGACTACAACAGCCTTGGCCTGCAGGTAGACCTTGAATTGTAATTGGGGTTTTGCCAGTTGCATAGTTTTATTGAGCTATTACTGACATTAAGTGAAAAAATAAAATTGTGGAAAAATATATTTTCAGAATTTAACACCTTGTTTCCCTTTTAAGATGTATTGATCTTACAGAATATTAAATAGAATTAGATACATCACTTTCCAAGATTTACTGTCAGTTAAGGTACAAATCACTTACAAAACAAATATAGTGTTTTGTCATTTATTTTAGTCATTTGTTAAAATGAAAATTCTAAAATTTGTTATCTTGTTGGCTCATTCTTTCAGCCAATAACTGCAAATTGGAATCTCTTTTTAAATGTGCTGATCTCTTTGGAGATTGTAACAAGCCTGTATGTTACTTGCTCCAAATCTCATTCATGCTGACTTTCTCACGCTCTCCCTCCAACATTGTCTCAATTTTAAAATCCTTCATAGCCTCACTCCTCTGTATGTGAAGCCACCTCTATTCCTACCAAACTTTTTCAATTCTGGCCTCCTGATTTAACTCGTGGTTCAGCTATCTTAGCCTTAAGCTAGCTGTGGAATTCCCTCCCTAAACCTCTCCACTTTATCTTTCTTCAGTGGTGATGCTCTTAAAAAAACTAACTCCTTTGACTAAACTTTGTCATCTTCCCTTTCAGCTTTTATGGCTTAGTACCAAAAAAAAGACACTGCTTTTAAGTGCCTTGGGATATTTGTCCACATTAAATATGCTACATGAATGTTAGTTGTTATTTTGAATGTTTTTAGTATGGTCTATCAGCAGATTATTACAGTCTATCAGCAAATGTGAATAAACACTAATTTTGGTTGATTCAGCAGTAAAATTAAACAATCAGCAAATTTTAACATGGGCATGAAAGATTATTACTCCTTGTCTGTTCTTAAGATGACAAAACACAGAACAAAGTTAAATATATTCAAACCAACTGGCTTGAGGAAATTCACCTGTGCCTTTTGATGTGGTTATTTTAACAAAGAAAGTTTTGGAAGTAGGAGGACAAAGTGAGGTTGTAGTGATTGGCAGCACTCGTAACCCAATATCTAGTGTGGATGAAAAGTTGGCTTTCCACCAGACCTGAGAGTCTATATGGCTAAATTACACTCAACATGGAACAAGAACACCCAACACATGAAAAGATTGAATGTTATAGAGTCAGTCACCTTTGTACTCAAGCCACACATTAGCAACAACATATGCCCTGTTATTTTTGTTCTCTGTAATATTGAGACTGTACGCTCTTATAAGATGTTTGATAAAACACTTGTTTTGCTTCATTGTTTAAGGTATATTTTTGTTGCTTTGATGTGAGCATGATGTCCTGTTTAATGTTGGTATGATCTATTATTTAAGTGCAATTTGGTTAAAATAATATATTGTAAATAACAGGAATGATTTAAAATGCACTGCGGGAGTAAAATGAAAAGACTGGTTAAGAATCTGTACATTAATTTTCAAGTTGTAAAGTGTAACAGATGCAAGACAATCCAAACTTAGAGGGCGACTTTTCCATTGAGCACTGACTGCACATACTATTGGCAGTGCGCTGATGTGACTCACTAATGTGGAAGTCAGAAGGCCTGAATTTGTTACAGTTTTGGGTAACATTAACATTTTTGAAATAAGCTGCATATACAAAATATGTGCTTTGTTGAAATGTGCTGGTGTGGTGCAGATAACACTGATTTATTACTTGCAGCTCCATAAAACTCTTCCACTTCCATCTGTTTTCTACGTTTCTTTCTTTTCCTTTTTACTCTTGCTCATTTTACTTTTGCTCTTTTCTGTTGAAAAACCTTTTTCAGCATCTTTCGTGGGGTGAGAGCAGGCCCACCTCCTGATCATGTGCAGCAGCAGCAGGAGCAGCAACACAGTCGTTCCTCCTTGCGATCAGATATGGCAGTGGCTGCTATACCGGCGGCTCCACCCGATGATCGGGGTGACAGCAGCAGAACAGAGGCAGCTCAATCCAGCGATCAGTGGTGACAAGGCGAAAGATGAGGTGTTCTTCCTCTAGGTGTCGAGTCTTGGGACCCTCCAACCACACAGGTTCAATGTGGATTCAACAGTTTCCTCATCTCCCCTCCCCTCCACCTTATCCCAGATCCAACCCTCCAACTTCGCACTGCCCTCTTGAACTGTCCTACCTGTCCATCTTCCTTCCCACCTAACCGCTCCACCCTCCATTCTGACCTATTGCCATCACCCCTCACCTCATCTACTTATCACATTCCCAGCTACCTTTCCCCCCAGTCCAGTTGGGGCCCCCCAACATTCCTGATGAACAGCTTATGCCTGAAATGTTGTAACAAACTTAGTAAGTCAAGCTAGTGAGGTATTTGCATCATTATTAGAAGAGGTATCTGGGGAGTATGAGGAGGTGAAGAAAGCCATCTTAAGTGCATATGCGCTTGCACCAGAAGCCTACAGACAACATTTCAGGAATCTGAGGAGGGACACTGGTCACACAGACATTTAGTTTGAAAGGATCAAACAAAGTAATTTTGCTAAGTGGATAAGGGGATTGAAAATACTAGATCAAACATATGATGCACGAGAGAGACGATTATTTTGGAGGAATTTAAAAATTCACTTTCTGAGGTAGTGAGAACTCATGTGGAAGAGCAGAGAGTTAAAATGGCAAGATTAGCAGCTAAAATTGGTGATGATGATGAACTGGTTCATAAACCAAAGTTTGGCTTCCGATATCAATTTCAATCCATGAGGGATAGAAATTTGGGTAAAGAGAAATTCTCAGGTGGTAAGGGAAAGGTAGAACTCATTGAAGATAACAACGATAGCTTACCAGAGGGTAAAAAAGAAACCCATGAAGGGGAACTAGAGGTTAAAAAGCTGAAATGTTTTCACTGTGATAACATGATGACATTGTGGTTTAAAAATAGCACGAAGAAGACAGATGTAGGAAAATAAGATAAGCCAGTGAATTTTGTTAAAGTGGCAAAGGAAGGCACAGTGGAGGCTAAAACTCTACATCAGAATGTGTAACCTGGTTGGAGGCTGGTTGAGAAGAAAGTGCCAGATCTTCTTAAACCATTTACCTGTGAAGAGGAGTAGAGACAACCCTGGTAATTTTAGAGCGGCATGGTGGCTCAGTGGTTAGCACTGCTGCCTCACAGCACCAGGGTCCCAGGTTCAATTCCAGCTTCAGGCGACTGTCTGTGTGGAGTTTGCACATTCTCCTGCACGGATTTCCTCCGGGTGCTCCGGTTTCCTCCCACAGTCCAAAGATGTGCAGGTCAGGTGAATCGGCCATGCTAAGTTGCCCATAGTGTTCGGTGCATGAGTCAGAGGGAAATGTGGTCTGGGTGGGTTACTCTTCGGAGGGTCGGTGTGGACTGGTTGGGCCGAAGAGGGCCTGTTTCCACACTGTAGGGAATCTAATTATAGACCAGTGAGCCTTACTTCAGCTGTTGGTAAAGGGTTATAAGAGATAGGATTTATAATCATCTAGAAAGGAATAAGTTGATTAGAGACAGTCAACACGGTTTGTGAAGGCTGTTCATCCTGGAGTTCAATTACTAGTAGTGTACCACAGGACCTGTTCTGAGTCATGCTGTTTGTCATTTTTATAAATGATCTGGATGAGAGCGTAGTAAATTTGCAGATGACACTAAGGTCGGTAGGGTGGTGGATAGTGCAGAAGGATGTTGCAGGTTACAGAGGGACAGAGACATGCTGCAGAGCTGAGCTGAGAAGTGGCAAATGGAGTTTAATGCAGAAAAGTGTGAGGTGATTCACTTTGGAAGGAGCAACAGGAATGCAGAGTACTGGGCTAATCGTAAGATTCTTGGTAGCGTGGATGAGCAGAGGGATCTCGGAGTCCGTGTACATAGATCCCTGAAAGTTGCCACCCAGATTGATAGAGTTGTTATGAAGGCATACAGTGTGTTAGCTTTTATTGGAAGAGAGATTGAGTTTCGGAACCATGAGGTCAAGCTGCAGCTGTATGAAACTCTCGTGCGGCCCTATTGCATACAGTTCTGGTTACTGCATTATAGGAAGGATGTGGAAGCTTTGGAAAGGGTTCAGAGGAAATTTACTAGGATGTTGCCTGGTATGGAGGGAAGGTCTTACGAGGAAAGGCTGAGGGACTTGAGGCTGTTTTCGTTGGAGAGAAGAAGGTTGAGACGTGACTTAATTGAGACATATAAGATAATCAGAGGTTAGATAGGATGGTCAGTGAGAGCCTTTTTCCTTGGATGGTAATGGCTAGCATGACGGTGCATAGCTTTAAATTGAGGGGTGATAGATATAGGACAGATGTCAGAGGTAGTTTCTTTACTCAGAGTCGTAGGTGTGTGGAATGCACTGCCTGCAATGGTAGTAGACTCGCCAACTTTAAAGGCATTTAACTGGTCATTGGTCGAAAATGGAATGGTGTAAGTTAGATGGGCTTCAGATTGGTTCCACAGGTTGGTGCAACATCGAGGGCCAAAGGGCCTGTACTGTGCTGTAATGTTCTATGTTTTATGTAATAGGCCAGGAGCATCAGGTAAAGAAGTTACAGTATTAAGAGATATGGGATCACATCAACCTTTGATGTTGAGCGATGAGGAGATATGTATCTCAGAAGCACTATTTCCAGAAAGAGGGCTGGTATGTGGAATTCATGGTGAGACGAGAAGTGCTCCATTATGTACAGCACGGCTGGAGTGTCCAGTGAAAAGTGGAGAAGCGGTTGGAGGAGTACTGAAAAAACTCTCAGCTCCAGGAATACAATTTGTCCTTGGTAACAATATAACTGGATCACAGGTAGAAGTGCTGCCTACTGTAGTTGAAAAATCAGGCAACTGAGATATTACAGGAAGTATATCCTGGGATTTTTCCTGGCTGTGTCATAACTGGGCAGCAGTTCATCAAGTTGTATCACCAGTGGGTTACAGAAAAGTGGTTTTGCAGGTAGCATATGAATAACCAGTCATTTAGGGGCAAGAAAAACTCAAGATAAAATACAAAAACATTTTTACTGGCCTGGACTGCATAACAATGAAGTTGAATTCTGTTGACATGTCATATCTGTCAGGTAATTGGAAAACCTCAGGCAGTAATAAAACCAGCAAATTTACTACCCATTCCTGCTTTTGAGGAACCTTTTACAAAGGTCTTAATGTATTGCATTGGACCCCTGCCTAAAAAAAAGTGGGAATCAGTATTTGTTAACAATAACAGATGTATCCACTAGATTGACGGAGGCCATTCCATTATACAACATTATAGCGAAAAGGATTGTCGGAGAATTATTCAAATTTTTCAATACATACAGACTACCTGCAGAGATAATAATCTGAGCAATTGTTAAATTTTACATCAAAATTATTCTTGAAAGTTATGGATAGCTTAGGAATAGAACAATTCAAATCCTTTGTGTACCATCCAGAATTGTAGGGACCGTTAGCAAGGTGGCATCAAACTTTAAAGATCATGTTAAGGGCTTATAGTCAAGACTATCCAGATAGTTGGGGTAAAGGAATTCCATTTGTACTTTTTGCCATTAGGGATGCAGCAAATGAATCAACCAAATTCAGTCCATGGAATTAGTTTTAGAATTTTTATTAGAATTAGGGAAAAATTAAACGGAGCAGGGGAGTTGGCTAGAAAGTATTTAAAAATATCACAGCATATGATGAAACAGGAAGCAAAAAAGAAATCAAAAACTCACAATTTTGCTAATGAAGATAAAATGTTAGTGATACTTCTAGTTTTGGGGAAACCATTAAAGCCAAGGTTTAGTGGACCTTATCAGATTGAAAAGAAATTGAGTGAGGAGAACTATTTGTTAAGGACTCCAGATAGAAAGAAGTCTCACAGAGTGTGTCACCTGAATATGATCAGATGGTATTTTGATAGGGAAGAAAGGCAAAAGGAGAATGTGTTAGTGGTTCCAACACAAAGTGAAGTAGCAAGTTCAGAGGATTCCAAATTGGGAATTCCTCAAGTTAAATTGGACAATGAGGAAGTTCTCAAAAATTGGGATAAATTATTGAGTTACCTTCCAAAGGAAAATCGAAATTACCTGAAAGAAATAGTATCACATGGGGAGATAAGTGGGAATAAGCTGGGAAATACTAAGCTAAATATGCATGATGTAGATATAGGAAATGCTGTTCCAATTAAGCAACATCCTGAAAGACTTAACTCTCTAAAGTTGGCACAATTTCAAAAAGAGATTGAATGCATGCTCCAGAACAACATAATCAAAGTGAGTTACAGTGAGCTCACCCTTAGTAATGGTACCAAAAACAGATAGTACGCAATGTGTAGACTCTTGCAAAGTTAGTGAAGTTACAAAGTCTGATTCATACCCGATTCCACATTTGGAAGGCTATATTGAGAAAGTGGGACAAACCTTTCTTAGATTATATTTCTAAGTTGGAGTTACTCAGAGGATACTGGCAGGTACTTTTATCCGAAAGAACAAAGATAATTTCAGCTTACATAACACTGAATGGACTGTATAAATTTAAAGTCATGCCAATTGGCATGAAAAACGCTCCAGCCACACTTGAAAGATTAACCAATAAAGTCATTTCTGGATTACCCAATTGTGTGGTATACATTGACCTGGTGATTTTTAGTCACACATGGAAGAAACATTTGCATGGTGGCACAGTGGTTAGTGCTGCTGCCTCACAGCGCCAGAGACCCGGGTTCAATTCCTGCCTCAGGCAACTCTCTGTGTGATGAGACAGATCATCCCATGGAATGTGAAAACAAAGATTTTCACCCGGAGGAAACCCACGCTGACAAGGGGAGAATGTGGAAACTCCACACAGAAAGTTGCCTGAGGCAGGAATTGAGCAGTACTACGATTCCTGGGATTGAGTGGGTTTTATCTGAAATTTGTACCTAATTTTAACAGTGTGGTTGCTCAACTGACTGAGTTATTTAAGAAGTGTAGAAAATTTCAATGGATGGCAGACTGTCAGAAGGCATTTTGACAGCCTCAAAGCTGTGTTAACCACTGCCCCAGTGTTAGCCAACCTCATTATTCAAAGCCATTCAAGGTGGCTATCAATGCAAGTGATGTGGGAGTCGATGTTGTACTCTTATACGAAGATAATGAGAAGATAGAAAGATCTATTGGGTATTTCTCCTGGAAATTGAATATTCATCAACAGAAATATTTCATAATTGAGAAGGAGACCTTGAGCTTGGCGACGACATTACAATATTTCAACATTTATACTGCCAGTAATGTGTCTGAGACAATTGTATCTCCTGATCATAACCCATTAAAATTTTTGGAGAAATTTGAACACACAAATTTCAGACTGTTTAGATGGAGCTTCTTGCTGCAGTCATTCATTATGAAAATGTACACGTGGCAGGATGAGAAAATGTAATTGCCAATGTGTTGTCACAATTTGGATGAAGGTAGATGGAGGTGTTTGGTGGCAGAAGTAAACTGACTGAAATAGAATGTGGTAGTGAATGTTTACATGCTTAGAGTCAATGAAATATATATGTGTTGGAGTGTACTAGCAGATTAAGACTAAGGGATTTAAAATGAAGCCTGCATTGCATGATGTTTTTTAAGGTGGGGGGGGTGGTGGTGGGGAAGGTGTGACGATGCTATCACTTTAAAAAGGTTATTTTGTCCTTCTTTTTTGAAGAGTGGTCATAAAGGCAGTGGTACCAAAGAGTCTAGGGTGTAGCAGCTAAACAATGAAAGGGCAGTGGCCAGTTCTCCCAGTTCAGTTTTTCTCTCTTTTTTTTGTAGCAGTCACAAGGTGTCGGAATCCAAACGTGTTGCTGTCACATATCTCACCATAGCGCATGCCACTCAAATCCCTGTAAGATACTGTTAACTGGCTTTCTGTCTTTATATGACCAAAAAGTGAATATTTTCTTCTCAATTCAGAAATCTAAAGCCACATTTCTTTGCCTGTTTTCTGTGATCTGAATTGGTTAAACCAATGTATCTAAGATTGTCACCACTCCATTAGTAAATAAGTGGATTCTTTATGGAGTTATAGAAATCTTATTCTGTTTTCTTTCAAATAATGGAATAATTTAAATAAGGAACCAAAAGCAAAATTAGGCAGACTGTTAGCAGTTTTCTTCCACCACAAAATCTAGTCTGATATGCTGCTCTTCTAATCATTAATTTTTCCACTGCATGTTTGGAAAGCTGACGTTGACCTCGTTTCACATGATTTGCATTCTTAATAACTGCATAGATATCTTGAAGGCCTTTGTTTGGAAAAATCAGCTACTGTAGGAAAATTCATGTCATTGCATGATATACTTAAGAAATAAAAAATCTTCTGCATTAGGTAGCCTTGACATTCAATGGTTTAAGATTAATAATATAACTACAGTCTAAATCCAACTAAAAAAACCTTATTTTTTTTCTTGACAATAAGTGGCTCCTTGACAAAACCTTGCCTTGTTTATATATAGCAAGGAACTATTCTTTCTGCTCAGAAGGTGATGACGGCATTCGTGCTAGAGTGTAGAATAGGAGAAAACTCAAAGACTTTTAATTTGCTTTGATGTTAAAGATGAAATATGTTGCAAAGCAGTTATCTGATACATTGAGTGAAAAATTACAAAAACTATTGTAACTAAAAATAATCCATAATCCGTGAAATATCTACTTCATTCAAGCTTGCAAGTTATTCTATATACAATTTAAACTGACAAAACAATCTAAAAGGCGAGGTATTTAATAATTCTGAATACTGCTAATGACACCAGTCAGGGCAGATATATTTCATAATAATTCATACTGAATTAACTACAGTACTCATCTCAAGTACTGTAATTAAAACCGTTCACATTATTTATCCCATTGTATTGGTACCTTACTGATTATGTCTTTTTGCATCAAATAACTTTAGCCAAGTGGATTGATAAGGAATCTCAGAAAATGCCCTTTTCTGTTCTTTGCACAATATTATAGGGGTCTCAACCATAAGAATCAATGTTTATGATTTCTCTGATTGTTTTGTCTGACATGAATCTATTTTCAAACTTTTGAATATTTGCATATCCTACAAGTTTGTATTTTCTACAGATGCCTCATTGCATAAACATCATTAATAAGTGAAGGTCACAAATTGAGTCATATAGCCATCTCTCCCTTGAACTTGCATACCTTAGTTAACTTAGTTTATTGCATGCCACATAGTAGGAACAGTGAAGAAGACAGAATAGAGAATGTGAAGGAGGTTGGAAAATGCCTCTGTTTTGTCTTTCATAATATGAACCTATTGAAATGTAATATCGTATCAGTGCCGGACCTAAGCTCACTTCATCCCATCCTTCTGGTCAGAAGATTGATGTTTCTCCTTGGGGAGAAGAATGAATGTCAAACTATCAGAACACTGCCAGTACACTGCACTCTTTCAAGTAAGCTCACTTTCCTAAAGAATTGTGGCAGGTATGACCAAAGGCAATCAACTTCACCTCATTTGTATCTTTTTGACCCGAATCATTTTTGTTCTAAACCCTCAGATGTCAATCTACAACTGTAGCTACCTGTTAGTAAAATTTAATATGGCACTTTCAAAGCAACTATTAATAAAAAAAAGGTTATGGCTTGTAACCACATACAAAACAACAACGTGATAATAATTAAAGGCAAATACAATTGTCTCTTGGGATAGGTCTAATCTGAAATTCAATGTCCTTGTGATGTTCAAATAAAAAGGCTATGTGAACTTATAAATGCTTTTTGCAGTTTGTTAAATTACAATTGTGGTCACTATTTATAGCTCAGTTCCTTTTGATGTTTGGAACTCAGACACGTAATTGCAGTCGCTGAGATATCTGAAGTTTCAAAAAACAGATTATTTCTTAGAAGCACTTGCTCTACAGGTATGATGATGTGATTTATTGCTCATTAAGTATACACAACATACAGATGTTATGCTGGGCTACACATGTCAGCACTTACTCTGGCTTTTTTGCTCTTTATTTACAGTTTCAATACGGACAGAAACAACCTGTTCCAAGATAATGGCACTTGATGATCTGCCCTTTTCTGGAAAATTCTGGAATGTGGGCCAACTACTTTATTGCAAGTGAGTGGATAATGTCCAGTGCTTTTCCAGAATTTAGCATTTAAACGTGCCCTGGCCAAGTCAAAATATCAGGGAATAATGGCAAAGAAACCTTTAGCTGTAGAAACATGCCTTTTTATGTATCATGTTCATTCACTATTCAGTGCTGAATATTAAACTCAATAGTCCACAATATAGTTAATTATAATATATGCACATGTGAATGTAAAAGATCCCATGGCATTACTTCAAAGAATCACAGAGAAGCTATCCAAGTTTCCTTGTCAATACTTAATTCTTAATGAACATTACAAAAATAGATTATATGTTTATTATCCCATTGCTGTTTCTGGGAGTTTACTGTGTACACATTGGCTGCTCTGTTTCCAAAATTACAAGAGTCACCATATTTCAAAAATAATTCAATGATCATAAAATGCTTTGAGACACCCAGTGGTCATGAAAGTGTAAGATAAATGTAACTTGTTTTTTAAGCTTTAGACTCAGGTTCCATGCAAAGCAATACTGCATTATGAACTATTGGGGTCTGGAGAAACAAAAGTGAGATAAGACATGCATCTGGAGTCAGTGGAATTTGAACCTGAGTCTGCTGCCTCAGATGTAGGGACATTACCACTGTGCCACAACAGTCCCATTAACTGAGTAAGATTCAATTAAACTCAGTGGATGTGAAAGGCATTAAATAAAAATAGGTTCTTTATTTCTTCTATCCAACACTATAGGATATAAAAACATCTAGTTGAGCACCATGCATTGGCCCTGATTGGAAACTGTACATATGTATCTTCGATGACAAAAATATTAAATTCAATTGTGATACCATAAGAAAGTAGAAACTTGTGATGTTTATTGCCTAGAGTCAGTCATAGTACTATCTCAAAGATGGAATGAGAAAGGAAGAAATGGAAAGAATATTCCTACAATCTATTTGTGAAGTGTAATCACAGTAACTTTGGTTAATATTAACCTTTGACTGAGTTAAAAATCACACAACACCAGATTATAGTCCAACAGGTTTATTTGGAAGCACTAGCTTTTGAAGCGCTGCTCCTTCATCAGGTGTTGGGGAGCAGAATCATAAGACACAGAGTTTATAGCAATAGGATTGCAGTGTAATGGAATGTAATATTAAATAAATTTAGCTTGAGTTCAGTTTAGGTTTAGCCTAATATCACATTCCATGACACTGCAATCATAACTTTGTCTACCCCAGCACTTCCAAATCATGACCTTTGACTCTTTGTGTGTGTGTGTGTGTGTGTGTGTATGTGTGTGTGTATGTGCGTGTGAGTGAGAGAGAGAAAGAGAAGGGCCTTTTTTCTGAATTATATTCGAGAAATAATTTGATCAATGTGGTTTAAATTTGGAAGCTACCTCTATCATATCCAAATACCTCCCTATTTTCAACTTGTCTTTTCTTTCTAATATCATGTTGATAACCTTTGTTTAAAATTGAAAAGTGTGGTGCTGGAGGTGAGGGTGAGGGTGATAGGCCGGAGAGGGGGTGGGGGCAGAGAGGTTGGGAAGAAGATTGCAGGTCAAGAGGGCGGTGCTGAATCCGGGGGTTGGGACTGATATAAGGTGGGGGGAGAGGAAATGAGGAAGCTGGAGAAATCTACATTCATCCCGTGTGGTTGGAGGGTCCCTAGTGGAAGATGAGGCGCTCTTCCTCCAGGCGTCGTGTGGCCAGGGTCTGGCGATAGAGAGGCCAAGGACCTGCATGTCCTTCGTGGAGTGGGAGGGGGAGTTAAAGTGTTCAGCTACAGGGCGGTTGGGTTGGTTGGTGCGGGTGTCCCAGAGGTGTTCCCTGAAACGTTCCGCAAGTAGGCAGCCTGTCTCCCCAATGTAGAGGAGACCACATC
>NC_057711.1:90037957-90091842 GCF_004010195.1 Chiloscyllium plagiosum
AACAGTTTCCTCATTTCCCGTTCCCCCACCTCATCCTAGCTTCTAACCTCCAGAAACTCGCTCCCCTGACCTGTCCGGACTTGTCCGACCTGCCCAGCTCCTTTTCCACCTATCCACTCCACCCTCTCTTCCCTGACCTATCACCTTCATCTCCTTCCCCACTGACCTATTGTACTCTATGCCACTCTCTCCCCACCCCCACCCTCCTCTAGCTTATCTCTCCACGCTTCAGGCTGTCGGCCGGGGCAGTCAGGTTTGTGGACTTTGGGCAGGAGGTAGAAACGGGTGGTGCGGGGTTGTGGGACTATGAGGTTGGAGGCAGTGGATGGGAGGTGATGAGGTTATGGATGGTCTGGGAGATGATGGTTTGGTGGTGGGAGGTGGGGTTATGATTGAACACTACTCCCCCTCACCCTCACCTCCTTCCACCTATCATATTCCCAGCGCCCCTCCCCCAAATTCCTCACCCCCCACCTTTTATTTCAGCCCGCTTAGCACACCAGCCTCATTCCTGAAAAAGGGCTTATGCCCGAAACGTCGATTCTCCTGCTCCTCGGACACTGCCTGGCCTGCTGCGCTTTTCCAGCACCATACTTTTCAACTCTGGTCTCCAGCATCTGTAGTCCTCACGTTCTCCTAGTTGATCTTAACCTTTGTTTAAAGGATTGCACAGGTCAAAAGATATTTATGTGACAAATGTTTGTCTCTACTAACCCCAAGAGAGAAAATGCTGGACAATCTCAGCAGGTCTGGCAGCATCTGTAAGGAGAGAAAGAGCTGATGTTTCGAGTCTAACTGACCCTTTGTCAAAGCTGATCTTTGTCTCTACTATCTGGTCCCTTTGACCAACCATCATCATCAAGGCCCAGCTTTATGACACTGCTCTTTCTTGATTCAATTACTATCTTTTGCTGCAGAGACTCCAGTCAGAAACCTACTGCATTTGAATATAATTTTCCATTGTGGACAAATATGGATCCTGTCACTGATGTCTGGTGAATCCATTCCATATGCAAGATATTCCCACTCCTGTCCATTTAATGATGGTAGGCAAACCTACAGGCCAATCAAAGAGCAGAATCTTCTGCTCCTGGAAAAGGCAAAATTCGACACTTAATTGGGCAGAGTTGTGCCTTATACAATAATGTGCAGGAAGTCTCATGAACAACTTTCCCTTTCCCCAAACAACTGAGGCCCTTAAATCAGGATCATTTAAGGGCCGCATCCTGTTCTGCTGTGATTAACCAAGGGTCATGCAGACTGTCATCCTCAGCACTTAAGACAGTCGATTCCCTACAGCAGCTTGTCACCTCAGAGTGGGGGGCACTAATTAAAGGCAATCTGTGCCTGATTGACAATTGCACATCAGGCAGGAGGGTGGGTTGCATGCCCACATGAGGTCACCTCTGATTGGCTAATAGCTTTTTGTGAACTGGGTCTTTACTCCAGGACTTGACTAGCTTATGGTTAGGTGAGCCTTCACTGGAATAGGATCTCTCCAGCTCAAGACAGACAGTTGAGACTTTCAATGCCAAGATGCTGTCCAGAGCCCATGCAGCTTTGGTAGGAAAGCAACAAGGAACATAAACCTACACCTCAAGATTATAACATCCTTTGAAGCATGTAACAAAATGACAAAGGCCCTATTTGATTGTCCCTTGGAGCAGAAGGGAAATTCTTCCGGGAGATTTGTTTGTTCTGTGGCCCCTTTTGTGTCTAGCCCCATCATTGGGAAATGGAGTCTCTGGCTTCAATGACTACCTGCTTTCCGTTGTGAGGTTGCCTCCACTGAGCTGCCAGGCTAAGAAATCAAAAGGATACTGTTCCACTGCCGGAAAGACAATGTTTCTAATTATCCTTACAACAGCTAATTACTAGATAGCTCCAGTTGTTGGGTCAACCTGGTGATCTGAATTCTGTATTTCCTATTTCCTGCCCAGTTACACCTTTAAGTGCACCTCTGATTAATCAGAGAAATATTATCTCTATTAGTAGAAAGGATGAGAAGCTGCTCCAACTATCTTAGACTAATCCTTCTTTGCATTTGCTGCTGACGGGTTCATTGAGTGGTGATCAGCAGTCAGTAGTACAGAGGAACAGCAGCAAGCAGGATTAGTAAGAAGGAAAGAACGTAAACTGCTGGGGAAGTTTTTTTGCTTGAGGCTGGAGGTATGTCAAGGCCAGGGGTTGGATGTAATACCTCAGAACAATCTGAGATTTAAATCTAAATTGTAGTAAAGAAGATGGCAAATGTTTGATGAAAACCTTCCACCTTTGAGCATCTTATAGGATGGAAATATATTAGATCTCATGAGTTTGTGAAAACAGTGCATGTGGTAATGGCTTTTGTGTAAAGAAATGCTTATTAGTTGTCCTGAAAAAAAAATGTTGCTTACTTGTGCCTGTTGTCTTGTGTCAATTTAAATACTGTGGCATCTGAGAAGTAATACTTTGTGAGTCAACACAAATGCAGAAATGCACAGTGTGGCTGACCTAATAGGTCATCATCGTCATGGTTATCCCTCAAGTTCAAGGATGATGGTCTTCATTTTGTTGATCTATTTATGGGCTCTCAGGTGGCTTATGAGTCCAATCTTGGCTTTGAAAGTTCTTCTGTATTCAGGATAAGTTTCCAGATGGCAGATTCGGCTTCGGTTGTTGCTGTCTCAGTTTCCGTTTTCTTCTCTTTCCTTCTAGTTCTGCACATCTGTTGGCTTCGAAAGTGCTGTTCCTTCTCGGATAAAGGTTTGCCAGAGTTTCCTGTCCTCGGCACTGGTTTCCCGATTGTTAATGTTGATGCTGCATTTTTTCATGTTGGCTTTTAAAATGTCTTTGAATCTCTTCTGTTATCTGCCTCTTTTACGTTTGCCTTCTTTAAGCTGAGAGTAGAAGATTTATTTCGGCAGACATTCATGTTCCATATGAACAATATGACTGTTTCATCTTAGTTGGTTCTTGATGACGTAGGTTTCAATTCTTATTGTTTTTGCTTCATTCAGCATGCTGATGTTGGTTCTTCTATCTTCCCAGCTAATATTCAAGATGTTTCGTAGGCAGCGTTGATAGAACTTTTCAAGTACCTTCAGATGTCGTTAGTACGTTGTCCAAGTTTCTATGCATACAGGAGCATTGGGCTCATCACTGCTTTGTACACTGACATTTTGGTGTCTGTTCAGATGTCACAATCATGAAAGACTCTTGTTTGGAGACATCCAAAAGCTGTTCCAGTGCATTTAAGATGATGTTTGATCTCGTCATTAAGGTCGTCATTGGAGGAGAGGTGACTTCTAAGATATGGAAAGTGGTCCACGTATTCAAGGATTGTTTCACCAAGTTGAATCGATGGTTCTATCCGATTTGTCTTAGTCGGTTATGGTTGACAGATGACGGAGTCTTCTTGGAATTGATTGGCAAGTCCAAGTTTCCTGTATGCATGGTTGAAGGCAGACAGAATCTGTTTTCGGTTTTCTGAGGGAACTGCAACACTTGTTATCTGTGTATTGCAACTTGATGAGTGAACTCATGTTTTTTTTATGGACTTAAGATGGCAAGATTGAAGAATCTGCCAACTGTTCTGTAGACAATTTCAGTTCCTGGGGTAAGACATCTTTGATGATGTGGATGATTGTGCAATAAAGATTGAGAACAAAGTTGGGGCAATCACGCATCCCTGTTTTACTCCTGATCTGGCTTGAAAAGGCTCACAGTTACTGTTGCTGACCATAACTTCTTGGCTTCCTTGACTTCTTCAAGTGTTGGTATTTTGCTTAAGGAGTTGTCAACAGGCTGTTTTGGAATGGTGTTGATCACGTTCCTGTCAAAGGTGATCACCAGTTCAGGGTGAGCAGAATGAATCGTAAATAGGGCTGCTCAGACATAAATACTGCTCCTGAACAACTTGCATGCTTCTGTCCAAAAGTTGAGCAACTGAATCAAGTATTCTCATGCAGGTTCTTAACTAGGAGCTTCCAGCCATCACATTGCCTGCTCCCGTCGCCCTCCCCGATTGCCAAAAAACTTGAAGAATTAGCCGAGAGAGCAAAGACGCCAGTGTGTGTATTTGTATAATGTGTACTTGACATTGCACTCCAAGAAGCACACGATACTTCACAAATTAACCAACTGATTCCAATGGCATGGAGACCATGATGATTGGAGCGGATGGATTTGTTGCAGCCTTCATCCACCTTCACAGCCATTGAGTTTGAAGTAACTTCATCTGCCTGTTCCATCATTGAGGTCTTGGTTGGATTGTTCTTTGTCAGGGAGCTCACCCTTGACCTGACCACCATGGGTGACCCTACCAGGAGCATAGCTCCAGATGGCATCGTTCATGAGATCTCAGGACCACACAAGCTTCTCCACTGCAACAAGGTGACAATCAACGGAGAAGCTGACCTCATAAGTGAGTTAGCAAAAACTTCAGAAACCAACATCTCTCTAGAAGTGTTAGAGAGAAGAAAGTTGAGAGGCGACTTAATTGAGACATATAAGATAATCAGAGGGTTATATAGGTTGGACAGTGAAAGCCTTTTTCCCCGGATGGCAATGGCAAGCATGAGGGGACACAGCTTTAAATTGAGGGGTAATAGATATTGGACAGATATCAGAGGTAGTTTCTTTACTCAGAGAGTAGTCGGGGCATTGAACTCACTGCTTGCAACAGTAGTAGACGCACCAATTTTAAGGGCATTTAAATGATCATTGAATAGGCACATGGATGAGAATGGAATAGTGTAAGTTAGATGGGCTTCGGAGTGGTTCCATAGGTCAGCACACCATCGAAGGGGCTGTACTGCATTGTAATATTCGATGTTCTATGTTATTTGTGTATCAGCTTTGTTAAATTGTACACAGGTTGGCATTAAATATGGATTAATTCAAGGCTCCATAAATTAATACAAACTAAATCTGTGGTTGTTGGGTTTAAAGGTATATTCTTTCTTTTTGCAATAGAAACATTTGGAAAGATTGGCTCCAGTTATTTCTTTCACCAACTGGCTTTCTGGAATAGAACATTTGGGCTTCTAAAACCTTCCTCATAAGACTGAGCTACCATTATATTTGAATATGCTCCATTTATCAAGTGCAGCACACACACATCTATACCTACATTTGGTGATTCATCAGGCCAAACAGATTTTCTGCCTAATGAACCCACAGGAATACTGCTCATGAGGATCTGGGGGAGGAATGGTTTGCATGTGCGTGCGCTGTAGGCCTTCATTCTATATTAATCAGCATGTTTCTGTAATTACAGAATTCTGCAGTGTCCAGCTATATGGACTACAAATCCTGACTATAAGCGATCTTGACCACATGATTATTCATGACGAAACGATCATCATCATTTCTTTGAAGGAGAAGTAATCGATGCCAACCTTGAAAACAAAATTCACAAATATCATCCAAGATCTCATAGGCTTCGCAGGGGCACACCACTGATTCCTATCACGTTGAACTGTAATTACTCCCTCTAACATGCAATGCAGTCTTTCAGGGGTAATGTGAGGTGTGGTATTGGGGTTTCAGTAATCCAGTAATTTCTAAGGAAGGGTCACTGGACCTGAAATGTTAACTCTGATTTCTCTCCACAGATGCTATCAGCTCTGTTGAGATTTTCCAGCAATTTCTATTTTTATTCCTAATTTCCTAGTGTATGTGCGCAGCATGGCTTGTGCTGCATACATTGGATAAATGTCTTCTATGTCAAAGGTTAATGTACAGGCATTCCATTTCCCTCCTTTCCGAAGCTCTCCCTCACCTGCTGTATGAAGAACTAGGATCTGGATTAGAGTGGTGCTAGAAAAGCACAGCAGTTCAGGCAGCATCCAAGGAGCAGGAAAATCGACGTTTCGGGCAAAAGCCCTTCATCAGGAATACAGGCCTGAAGGGCTTTTGCATGAAACGTCGATTTTCCTGCTCCTCGGATGCTGCCTGAACTGCTGTGCTTTTCCAGCACCACTCTAATCCAGAATCTGGTTTCCAGCATTTGCTATCATTGTTTTTACCCTGTATGAAGAACTATACTAAGCTGACTTTTCTGTATGTGTACTGACTGCTCATATCATTAAAGACCTGTTCTCTTTTTGATATTCCCCAAAAAGCTTAATTGAAACCATTACCAAGAGACCCACAGCCACAGCAGGTTATTGTCCTTGGGCCTTAGTGCAATGAAGCCACAGAGAAATTGCAGAGGAACAAATGTGTTTGCAAGCCAAGGCCCAGCAGCAAGCATCAACAGCTGCTGAGCACTGTCTACGTGAGGAGATTACAGCTGAAGGTTCCCTCAGGACGAAGAGGAGATACAAGTGGTCCAGATAAACAAAGCACATTGCCGCAGATTGAAATTGTCCTTTTGAAGCAAGACTTGAGACTAGATAGGTGGCCATCCTATCCCAGTGGCTGTCAAGGTGACAAATGTGGTGCTGGAAAAACACAGCAGGCCAGGCAGCATCCGAGGAGCAGGTGAATCGACATTTCGGGCATAAGCCTGAAGAAGGGCTTATGCCCGAAACGTTGATTCTCCTGGTCCTCGGACGCTGCCTGGCCTGCTGTGTTTTCCAGCACCACATTTTTCAACTCTGGTCTCCAGCATCTGCAGTCCTCACTTTCTCCTCGCTGTCAAGGTGACAGCTGTGTTAATTTTTTACACTACTGGCTGCATCCAAGAATCCATTAATTGGTATCTCCCAATCCACAACACACAATGTGTCAAGGCTGTTACTGATGTAATTTCTGACAGATCACACCACTTCACCTTCAATTTTTCCCTGTGATGAAGTCAATGCTGCAGACCAGGGCTTTGCCAACACAGCTGGCTTCTTTCTAAGGCAGCATGTTATAAATCGCAGCATTACATTACTGACTTAATCAAGAGAAAAAGGTTCCATTCCAGCAATATATAAGTCATCTTTTAGAGATCATTAGTACCACATCTTAAAAGTCTGCACCTATATCCTTGAGGTTGCAATGATGCCTTTGTATTTGGGAACTCTAATATTCCTGCTAGATGTCTCATAAAGATAACAACTGGGAGACAATGGCTACCATCTGCAAGCATGACTAATGGCATCATTACTCAAGCCCCTGAGGCCAAACTCAACACAGACAGTCGCTAAAGGGTGGAATCAAACTTGGGTCCCTTGCACTGTGCCACTGTGTTGCTCAATGAAACCACAAAAATGACTGATTTTACTGAAGGACTGTTACAAATTAAATTCACACCAGGTTTCATGAGTAACCGTAAGATAACTATTTCCAGGAACACTTTAACAAATGGAAGAGAAAAGAATGAATTTCTAATGTAGAATATGTAAATTAAACTAACCCCTTCAAAACACCCAATTATACATTCATTAAATTACGTTTAAGTCTGACAAAAGACAAACAATTTGACACATTTACCATAGCTGGGCAAAAGAATATAAATTGGGTAAACAGAATTCTGAAGATCAAAATTCCAGACAACAAGATGGAATTATTCTCCTAATGCCCTTTTAATTTTAGCAATAATGACATTTTGGAGGGTAATGGTTGTTCTTCAATTTGATGGTTGATCAGGGGACAGAGGTCTTTTCTTGCTCTAGATTCTTTATTTGAAACTTTATTTGTTTTTTCCTAGTCTCTTTTCACAGAGAAAGAGGAGAGATTACTGCTTTCTATTGGCAGGTTTTAGAGTTTTTACCTCCTGCATTTAGAACTCTACAACTCAACCAATCAGAGAGCTGTTGTCAGGTTGAATTTCCTTAATTCAAAAGACTGTCTCTGCCACTTAAGTTTGAATTTCCCTCTCATTATTTCAAAAAGTAATATTGTACTGCATAGCTCAAAGAAATATGCAGCACTTGACATTTGAGTTGAAAACACTTTTGGAATATCAGTTATAGGAGTCATAGAATCGCAGAGTTCTGACAGTGCAGAAAGAGGCAATTCAAACGAATGAAAATGCACTGACCCTTTAAGGAGCATCCCACCCAGACCCAGATCCAAGCCCCATCCTATTCCCAAAACCCTGCTAATCCACATAGTCATCACATCCCTGGACACCATGGACAATTTAGCTTGGCCAATCTACCCAACTCACACATCTTTGGACTGTGGGAGGAAACTGAAATGCCTAATGGATACCTATGGAGACATGGGGAGAACATACAAACTCTACACGAGCCACTCAAGACTGGAATTGAACAGCGTCCATCTTCCATTTAGTTTAGTCCCCAAAAAAAGTTGTCTCTTTCATCAGCAAAAATTAATGGAACCAGTCTAGATACTCAGCAAGCAAATAATGGTGAAGTTTCAAAGCTGCTCTGCCTCTAAACAGTAGTTTCACTCTGTTTACAACCTCTGTACAGTCCCACCTACCTCTCCCAGGAAGGACAGTGGATGAGTGGAGTATTCCTGCTTCTCTTCTGTCTATACAATGTTTAATTGGCTCCACCAATCAATTTACATAGCTATATAATAAACTGACTCAGGTTATTGAATATTCAAATTAATTTCACTTTTTGGATTTTTAAAAAAATACGACTTACCAGATTGTTGGACCTCTGAGAATACAGTTTCTGTCTTGTCGTGCATATAAAATCACTTTCTGTTTTTATCCAGGACCTTTGTGTTATGTTTTCACATATATTTTCCATTGCATTTACATTTTTTCTTTGCCAGCCCTTAAAATCATTATTTATAATCATGTGACATTTACGGTGGTTTAGGAATTTGTTGCTTTTCTTTAAAGTTATTGTTCATGCATGTACCTTTCAGCAGTGTTAATTTCTACTAAACCTCTTTTTTCAGTATTTGATAAACTAAACCATATAGTTCAGCTTTGGTGAATATATAATATGATAATTTCTGAGTAAATCTTTATCTTGACTTTGCGTCATTTACTGCCACCAGCATACAATATTAGATAAGGTATTGGTGCCAAATTGAAATTATGCACATCAAAATTTGCAGTGTTCTACTCCTAGTGACACATTAATATATTTCCTGGAAGAAACCTATGCAAAGTGCTATAATACTCATGAGGTGGACTACTGATACCAAAAAAGAATCATTATTATTATAGTTCAGAAAGAGGCCATTCGGCCCATCATGCCCACACGAACATTGTTTCGTGTCACTTTTCTGCCTTTCCAAAGATCTCTGCATAGGTTACTCTCAAAATAATCATTCAATGGCCTCACAAAAGCCTTAAGTGAATCTGCCTTCACCTTGGCTCCAGGTAGTGCATTCCATAACTGAACAACTTGCTGTGTGAATAAATTTATTTTTCATATCACCCATGCTTCGTCTGCATATCCCTTTAAATCTATGTTTTCTTTTTGTTTCTTTCACAAGTGGAAACAGTTTCCTCCTATCTATTCTGTGTAGCCCACTCATAATTTGGAAAATCTCAATCAGTTCTCCTCAGTCCTCTTCTCCCCAAGGAGAACATTTCCCATTTCTTCAATGTATCATCACAGCTGATGTTTCTTATACGTGGAACCATTCGAAGAAATCGCTTCTGCACTCTCACCAATGTATTCCTATAATGTGTCACCCATGACTGCATGCATTACTTCAGCTAAGGTCTAACAAGTTTCTTGTATAAGTTCAATATCCTTGTTCTTGTTTTCTATACCCCTGTTAAGAACACCATATGCTTTATTTACTACTCTCCAAATGTTATGCTACCTTTAATGATTAGATTAGATTACATTACAGTGTGGAAACAGGCCCTTCGGCCCAACAAGTCCATACCGACCCGCCGAAGCGCAACCCACCCATACCCCTACATCTACCCCTTACCTAACAATACGGGCAATTTAGCATGGCTAATTCACCTAACCTGCACATCTTTGGACTATGGGAGGAAACCGGAGAACCCGGAGGAAACCCACGCAGACACGGGGAGAACGTGCAAACTCCACACAGTCAGAGGCGGGAATTGAACCCGGGTCTCTGGCGCTGTGAGGCAGCAGTGCTAACCACTGTGCCACCGTGCCGTACACATATACAGTACACCTAAGTCTCTCTACTCCTGCACCCCCTCAGAATTATACGTAATATTTTTGTCATATTCAGTGTTCTTCCAGCCGAAGTACATCTCCTCATACTCCTCTGTATTGTTAGGACACAGACAGACAGCTGAACCAAATCACCCTTTCTACCCCTATACACAACACAGTGAAATTAAAACCTTTGAAGACTCCTCAATAACTATTCCAATGATTTCTAACCAGACTTCTGAATAATTAATCCTAGGTTTTGCAAACAATCAATTCTGGACAGTGGTACTGTACCTTAAACAAAAGATTTAATAATTTGTTAAATATACAATACCTTTAGCAGATAAGAAAATCTAAACAAGGTAATTAAATTAATGTCTGTGTTGAACCCAAACATTCGTCTTCAGCCTCCATTCACATAAAAGACAGACATTCACAGGTAAGGGATAAATAAAAGAAAATGACAAAACTGGCCAAATGATTTCAACAATTTTCATGATGTGTTGTTTGATTTGATTTGGTTTTATTGTAGTGACATGTACCTAAATACAGTGAAAAGCTTTGTTTTGTGAGCAGTATAGGCAGATCATGGCAAACACGAACATTCAGATCATAGTGTGCTTAGACAGAGCTGAGAGTGTGGTGCTGGAAAAGCACGGCAGTTCAGGCAGCATCCGAGGAGAGGGAGATTTGACGTTTCGGGCATAAGCCCTTCATCAGGAATTTTATCAAAGTCCTGATGAAGGGCTTATGCCTGAAATGACTATTCTCCTGTTCTTCTGATGCTGCCTGATCTGCTGTGCTTTTCCAGCACCACACTCTCGAATCTGACCTCCAGCATCTGCAGTCCTCACTTTCTCCTGCTTAGATAGAGCAAGGCATACAGATTACAGCTACACAGGAGGTGAGCAAAGCAAGGTCAACAATACCAAGACTAACATGATTTGAAATTAGATTCCATTCAGCAGTTGAATATTTCTGAAGAAACTGCTCTTGTACTTGTTGTTTCACTGTTATATATATGGAGTCATTATTGTCTTTCTGGAGACGATGATCAGAGTTACCTTTTCAGTTCACTCAGGTAAGGTAGCAATATATCCCACTCAGATTTCTACTCTTTGGGCTTCTGAAAACTGTGAAGGAGATCAGGGAGTTATAGAGTGAAAGAGCAGTACACGATGGAAACAGACCCTTTGGTCTAACTTGCCCATGCCAACGAGTTATCCCAAATTAATCTAGTGCCATTTGCCAGCATTTGGCCCACATCCTTCTAAACCTTTCCAATTCATATACTAATCCTAATGCCTTTTAAATGTTGTAATTGTACCAGCCTCCAACTCTTCCTCTGGTAGTTCATTCCATCTATGCACCACCCACTGTGTGAAAAAGTCACTTTTAAATCTTTTCCCTCTCACCTTAAACTTATGACCTCTAGTTTTAGACACCCCCCATGCCCCTCATAATTTTATAAACCTCTGTAAGCCTCCAATGTTCCAGAGAAAATCATCCCAGCCTCTCCCTATAGCTGAAACCCTCCAACCCTGGAAACAACATTGTAAATCTTTTCTGAACCCTTTCAAAATTCACAATATCCCTCCTCTAACAGGGAGATCAGAACTGAACACATTATTCCAAACTTGGCCTAACCAACACCATGTACAGCTGCAACATGACCTCCTAACTGCTATACTCAATGCACTGACCGGTAAAGGCAAGCAAACCAAATGCCTTCTTCACGATGCCATCTATCTGCAACTCCACTTTCAAGAAAATATGAACCTGCACTGCATAATCTCTTTGTTCAACAACATTCCTCAGGACATTACCATTAAATGTATAAATCCTGCTCTGATTTGCTTTTCCAAAAGGCAGCATCTCACTTTTATCTAAATTAAACTCCATCTGCCACTCATCGGCACGTTGGCCCATCTGATCAAGATTCCACTGTACTCCGAGATAATCTTCTTCGCTGTCGAATACACCTCCAATTTCGGTGCCACATGAAAACTTACCTTCTTAGTTCACATCCAAATCATTTATATAAAAGACGAAAAGCAGGGGATTCAGCACTGAACCTTGTAGCACACCAGTGGTCATAGGCCACAAGGTAGAAAAGCAGTTCTGCACCACCATCTTCTGTCTTCTACCTTTGAACCAGTTCTGTATCCAAGTGCCTTGTTCTCTCTGTATTCCAAGTGATCTAACCTGGTTAACCAGTCGACCATGAGGAATTTCATTGAATGACTTACTAAAGTCCATATAGATCACATCTACTGCTTTGCCCTAATCAATCCTCTTTGTTACTTAGTCTTAGAGATGTACAGCACAGAAACAGACCCTTCGGTCCAACCCGTCCATGCCGACCAGATATCCCAACCCAATCTAGATCCCACTTGCCAGCACCCGGCCCATATCCCTCCAAACCCTTTCTATTCATACACCCATCCAGATGCCTTTTAAATATTGCAATCGTAGTAGCCTCCACCACTTCCTCTGGCAGCTCATTCCATGCATGTACCACCCTCTGCATGAAAACGTTACCCCTTAGGTCTCTTTTATATCTTTCCATTCTCACCCTAGACCTAAGCCCTCTAGTTCTGGACTCCCCCACCCCCGGGAAGAGACTTTGTCTATTTATCCAATCCATGCCCCTCATGATTTTATAAACCTCTCTAAGGTCACCCCTCAGCCTCCGATGCTCCAGGGAAAGCAGCCACAGCCTATCCAACCTCTCCCTATAGTTCAAATCCTCCAACCCTGGTAACAGCCTTGTAAATCTTTTCTGAACCCTTTCACGTTTCACAACAGCTTTCCAATAGGAAGGAGACCAGAATTGCACGCAGTATTCCAAAAGTGGCCTCACCAATGTCCTGTATAGCCACAACATGACCTCCCAACCCCTGTACTCATAAAGGAAAGCATACCAAATACCTTCTTCACTATCCTATCTATCTGCAACTCCACTTTCAAGGAGCTATGAACCTGCATTCTCTTTGTTCAGCAACACCTCCTAGGACCTTACCATTAAGTGTATAAGTCCTGCTATGATTTGCTTTCCCAAAACGCAGCACCTCACATTTATCTGAATTAAACTCCACCTACCACTCCTCAGCCTATTGGCCCATCTGATCAAGATTCCGTTGTAATCTGAGGTAATCTTCTTCGCTGTCCACGACACCTCCAATTTTGGTGTCATCTGCAAACTTACTAACTATACCTGTTATGCTCGCATCCAAATGATTTATATAAATGACATTTTTGACTTTTCTTGCTAACTTTCTACAACTCCCTAACGTTTGGTTTCAGGACCACTTCCTATTTAAGTAATTGGTACCAACTTGGACCTCAACCTCTGGCTGTTCACTTTGTCCCTGAAGAATGTCCTGGAGCTGCTTTGTGACATCCTTGGCTCTGGCACCAGGGAGGCCACATATCATTCTGGAGTTATAGTGATGACCATGAAAAGGCTGTATGTTCCTCAAACTAATGAATTCTCTGCCACCTCTTCTTCCTCCTCTCCTGTTTAGTTGATGGTGCCAGAGCTTGGCTCTGACCGAAAATTGTGCAAATGAATTTATGACCTGTGCACACAAATGTGCATGCATTTATTAAGTATAATCTCCACTTTTAGTATTCTGTGAAACCTGATGTCATGGAGGGTAAACACACTGACAATGACACAGATGGTCTGAGAATGACACCCAAGTCTGTGCTTCTAATATCTGTAGTTTATTTTCTGGAAACAAAATCCATCTGTCCCAAACGTGTCACTCGCTAAGAGAGGTATTGGCTGGAAGAGGCAGGGTCATAAAAGGCTTGAGGTTTCTTGAACTCCGGACTGAAATCTTTGAGGCAGCTGGGACATCAAGTGGGAGAAGAGACAGATCCAGCAACCAACAAAACAAAATAAGGACTAAGTAGAGTCCACGGTAAGGATCAAATTACGATGAAGACTGGATGATATATTTTGAATGAATGTCTTTTGGGCCTGAGCAGTCTGGAGAACTGAAGATTGGAGGCAACTTGTAGACCTTTCAGCACAGAAGATATCCGTGACACACCATGGAGCAATTTTTAAGTGATTGAACTTCCTTATCTCACTTATTCTAATTTCCCAGTATATGTATCCAGTAATTGTACCAGGATTGATGGCCATACATTAACAGTCTTGTAATATTTTTGCCTTTTCTATGGGGAAAAACTGCAACTCTAGAAACAAAGAATTAGAATTTAACTCATCCTATATTTCCTTGCCATCCAAAGCAGAAGCTGCATTGCTAGTATTTCTCTTTCCGTGTCTTATACTGTTACCAATTTGCAAAGTTATTGCTTTAAAAGAAATTGCGTATCATTGCGTTCCAAAGGCCAAACTTTGGTTCTCAGTTTTGAATCCTATTTGCATGAGAGTTTAAATTAATCTCTTTGTTTCCTGTTTCAGGTAAACACTGATTACAACCTTTTTTTCACTTTACATCATATTCCCTTGTTTGGGTAGTTGGGGTTTGAGTAAAAGTGTTTCCTTCTGAATTTGCTACCCATGGTTTGTACTGGTGTAATTGATTCAATCTCTGATAATTCCTGAAATTACTTCTTCATTGGCCTCACAAGAACACATTCATGAATTCTATAAAATGATTCTGAATAGAAACTTTGCTAGGCAAAGGTATGTAACTTTTTTGTATGCAGGAAACAATTTTTAACATCCTTCTTTTCTAGCAAAGTAAGAGGAAGAATAGACCAATTAAATCGATGAAGTAAGCTATTCCTGTGTAAATATATCAACATAGCCAATTTGTCACATTGTCTCCATCAAAAAAATATGTGTATAGTTAACATATCTTTTTATTTGATCCAATAGTTTTAAACACTTTAACTAAGATTTTAATACCATTCAAGAAAAGCTCTCTCTAAAATTAAACTGCTGTGTACATGTAAGGAACAAAGTCAACTGTGTTACATAGAATGTTTCCACCGATAAACAATAATCTTCTAGCATCAGCTTCAAGCAGCTTCAAAGTACTGACAGCTCAAACACTCATCATATGCTTATCACTGTGGTTGCCTTTCATGCTGTCTGAGTAGGTTAAATTCTGCTTAGAGTTCTTGAGAAAATTTGTTGCTTGGGTTGTAGATGATGTTGTGGATTCATTCGCCGAACCGGTGTACTTTTCTGCAAACACTTTTGTCGTCTGGCTCGGTGACATCATTAGTGTGTCTTTGAGAAGGTATTGATGGTCTGTCCTGCCCGTTATTTATATGCCTCTGTTTGTTGGTACTTCTGGTTCTATATCTGAGTGGTTTGCATATGGGGTCCAGTTCAATGTGTTCCATTTGGTGCGCCAGGCTTCGTGGAATTCTCTTGCGTGTCTTTGTTTTGTGTGTGCTATGATGGTTACATTGTCCCAGTTGAATTTGTGCCTTCTGTTGTCTATATGGTTGGAAATGAGAAAATGCTAGTTGTGTTTGGTGGTGGCAAGCTGATATTCATGCACTTGTATGGTCAGTTTTCTCCCGGTTTGTCCTATTTAGTGTTTTTCACAGGTTTTGCAGGGTATCTTGTCGATAACATTCGTCCTGTTGGATGTGGGTGTTGGGTCTTTAAACTTTGTGAGGTGTTGGGTCTTTAAACTTTGTGAGGAGCTGGTGGAAGGTGTCACTGGTTTGTGGGCCACTAAGATTCCCAGGGATCTGAGTAGTCAGGTAGTTATCTCTGATACGTCTTTGATGTATGTTATGGTCACTATACTGTCTGGTTGTGTAGTGTTTTCTTCTTTGGTTTTGTCTCATAAGTACTGGAAGATAGTGCTTGTGGGGTACAGTTTTGTTTAAATCCTTTGAACAGGGGTTCCTGTTCTGCCTTTTGGAGTTCTGAGTTGCTGCATTGTGTCCTTGCCCATTTAAATAATGTCGTAATGCAGTTCCATTTGTGTGTGCTGGGGTGGTTGCTGTCATAGTTCAACATCTGGTCAGTATGGGTGGTTCTCCCCACATATACCGGTAGGTATGCATTCCACTAATATGTACAGGAAGGGGAGTCTGCTGTTGTTTTTCAGTGATTTGGGGATCAAATTTCGCAATTTTGCATTGTTTAGTCATGAAAACTTGTTGATAAGGCTTAGACATTTTGGAAGGGAATATAAGCTGTCAGCAAGTCTGCCTTATGTCAATATATAAATCACAACCTTATGCCTGCAGTGTGTTGTTGATATTGATACCAATGTGTGGACCATCATCTACCTATTGATATGAGGTACTGACTTGTATAATCAGTGGTCTTTAAAAGAACCCCATATAAAGCAGATTGATGGTAAATATTTTCCTTAATATTGTCTTTGTAAAGTCAGGAACAGTATGACTGCTCACATCCTTGTTGAATGGCAAACTGTCTGTGAGTGCTATTTTAGTCTGAGTGCTCTCATCTTAAAAAACAGTGGAAACTTGAATCAGTGTACAAATACAAACTTAATTATATGTAACTAGTTTAACAGATAAAGGGGAATCAGTGAATGTAGTAGACCTGGCTTTCAGAAAAACTCATAGACAACACAAAGACTCACGAATTGGAAGTAATATATTCAGCCTAGACAGAAGATGTGTTACAGGCAGAGAGCAAAGAGTTCAACAGCAGCTCTTCTGAGCCCTTCAACATCTGCAGCGGTGTCAAACAAGGCTGTGTCCTCGCTCCCACATGCTTTGGGATTATTTTTGCTGTACTCCTGAAAATGCCTTTGGCACCTCAGTGGAGGGGATTTACCTACGCACTAGATCAGACTGTAGGCTCTTCAACCTGGCCCGCCTCAGAGCCAAGACAAAAGTATGTGCGGCACTCATCAGAGACATGCTGATGATACTGCAGTTGCAACACACACCCAGTAGGGGAACTCCAGTTATTGATAGTCTCCCTCTCTCATGCTCACAAGGATTTTGGGCTATCAGTCTGAAGAAGACAAGTGTCTTGGGAGAGAACACAGAGGCACCGCTGGTCATCACCATCGATGACGACTATGAGTTCAATGTCGTCCATCAGTTTACAGACCTTGGCTCTACCATCACTGACAACCTCTCCTTGGACACAGAGATAGACAAGAGGATCAGGAAAGCAACCTCAACTCTTGCGCACCTCAAGTTTGGAGAAATCCCACGCTGACAGTGAAGACAAAATGTCAGTCTACAATGCCTGTGTCATAAGCACATTGCCATATGGCAGTGAAATGTGGACTACAAATGCCAGACAGGAGAGAAGACTGAACAGCTTCCACTTGAGGAGTATCTGCATTATCCTGGGCATATCCTGGCAGGACAAAGTGTCCAACGCAGTGGTCCTATCTCACACTGGCCTTCCCTGCATGTACACTCTGCTCAGGCAGCAGAGACTGCTCTGGCTGGGCCACGTCCACTGCATGGAGGACTGCCGCATTCCAAAGGATATCCTCAATTGAGTGCTCGCGTCCGGGAAGAGACCCACAGGGCACCCCCAGCTGCATCTCAAGGACATCTGCATTAGAGACATAATGGTGCTTGATATCGTTACAGAGTCCTGGGAAAGGCTTGCAGCTGACCGCATGAGATGGAGAAGCACCCTGAACCAACACCTCCAAAAAGGGGAAAAGAAGCTGATGAGCGCTGCAGCAGACAAGCGGGCATGCAGGAAAGAGTGCAGCAACTTTAGCAGATCAACGACCACATACAGATGTGACCTCTGTGGCCAGGACGGTCACTCCAGCATTGGTCTCTTCAGTCACAAGCAACGCTGCTTCAGGGAGGCAGAAAGCTAGACCAATGAGGATGCAACCCATGGACAGCTATGACCGAAAGGGGCCTCACACACTCACAGTGGCAAAATGCGGCTCTCAAATGAGTTTCCACCTGGTACACTCTAGTCCCATTAAATGGTCCTTGCATCAAATTTTCCCCCGGAAATGCAATGTTAGATTCTGCCCATTTTGTGCAGTTTTCGTCTCCATACTTAAGAAAAAGTATAATTGCATTGGAGGCAATATAGCAAAGTTTCACTGGATTGGTCACTGGAATAAGAACAGTCTATGTAGACAGACGTTGGTTTCTCAGAAAGTTAAGAGACATGTGGAATGGGCAGGAAAATGGAGTTGAAACCAAAGATAAGTCATCAGCAGAGTGAATGGCAGACAAGGCTTGATGGAGATATAAAATGATTAGAACATAAAACATAGGAGCAGAACTTAGGTCAATCAGTCCATCAAGTCTGCTCCACCATTCAATCATGGTTAGAGACAAAAAAAAATGCTTTAGAGACAAGAAAACTGCAGATGCTGGATCTGCCATTCAATATTGACTGATAAGTTTCTCAACCCCATTCTCCGGCTTTCTCCTCATAACCCTTGATACTCAAGAATCTATCTACCTCAGTCTTAAATATACTCAATGACCTGGCCTCCACAGCCTTTTGTGGCAATGAATTCCATAGATTCTCCACTCTCTGGCTGAAGAAGTTTCTAAAAGGTCTTCTCTTTACTCTAAGTCTGTGCCCTTGGGTCCAAATCTCTCCTACCAATGGAAACATCTTCCCAACATCTACTCTGCCTAAGCAATTCAGCATTTTGTCTCTTTCAATTAGATACCCCCTCATTCTTCTAAACTTCATTGAATACAAACCCAGAATCTTCAAACGTTCCTCATATGTTAAGCTTTTCATTCCTGGAACCATTCTCGTAAACCTCCTCTGAACCCGCCCCAGGGCCAGTACATCCTTCCTGAGATATGGCGCCCAAAACTGTGGCCTGAGCCGAGCCCTAGAGTCTCAGAAGGACATCCCTGCTTTTATATTCAAGTCCTCTCAAAATAAATGCGATCATTGCATTTGCCTTCCTAGCTACTGACTCAGCATGCAAGTGTCCTGGACTAGAACTCCCAAGTCTCTTTGCATTTCAGAATTTAGAAGTCTCTCCATTTAGATTAGATTAGATTAGGTTACTTACAGTGTGGAAACAGGCCCTTCGGCCCAACAAGTCTACACCGACCCGCCAAAACGCAACCCACCCAGATCTATTCCCCTATATTTACCCCCTTCACCTAACACTACGGGCAATTTAACATGGCCAATTCACCTAACCTGCACAGTTCTGGATTGTGGGAGGAAACCCAAAGACACAGGGAGAATGTGCAAACTCCACACAGAGAGTCGCCTGAGTCGGGAACTGAACCCGGGTCTCTGGCGCTGTGAGGCAACAGTGCTAACCACTGTGCCACTGTGCCCCCCAAGTTAGAAAATAGTCCATGCCTCTATTCTATTACCAAAGTGAATGATTTCACACTTTCCCATAGTTTCTTCTATCCACCACTTCTTTGCCCACTCTCCTAACCTGTCCAAATCCTTCTGTTCTCCCGGCCTCCTCAATGCTACTTGTCCCTCTACCCATCTTTGCATCATCTGCAAATGTAGCCAGAATGCCCTCAGATCCTTCATCTAGATTATTAATGTATAAAGCGAAAAAGTAGAGTCCCAACACTGAGCTTTGGGGAACAGCACTCATCACTGGCTGTCATCCGGAGAAGGACCCTTTTTTTTTCCCATTCTGTGCTTTCTGCCAGAGAAACCTGCTTCTATCCATGCTAGCACCTTGTCTCTAACACCATAGGCCCTTATCTTACTCAGTAGCCTCTTGTGCGGCACCTTATCAGAGGGCTTCTTGAAGTCCAGGTAGAAAACATCCATTTGTTCTCCTTGGTCTAACCTGCTTATTACTTCCTGAAAGAATTATAACAAATTTGTCAGGCATGACCTCCCCTTCATGAAACCATGCTGACTTTGCCCTATTTTACCATACACTTCCAAGTATTCAGAAATCTCATTCTTCACAATGGATTCCAGGATCTTACCCACTATCAAGGTTAGGCTAATTGGTCTATAATTTTCAGTCTTTTGCCTTACTCCCTTTGTAAACAGGGATGTCACATTAGCAATTTTCCAGTCCTGTGGGACCCTCTCTGGCTCTAGCAATTCCTGAAAAATCACCAATAATGCCTCGATTATCTCTTCAGCTATCTCCCTTAGAACTCTGGGGTGTAGTCCACCTTCAGGCTATTCAGTTTTTCTAGCACTTTTCCCTTGGTGATGGCCACCTTACTCAGCTCTGCAACCTCACTCTCTTGAATGTCTGAGATATTACTTATGTGTTCTCCCATGAAGACTGACGCAAAGTAATTATTCAGTTCCTCAGCCATTTCCTTGTTCCCCACTACTCTCTCTCCAAGGCCATTTTCCAGTGGCTCACTGTCTACTTTTGCCTTTCTTTTCCCCTTTATATATCTAAAGAAACTCTTACAGTCCTCCTTTATATTACTAGTTAGCTTACCCTCGTATTTAATCTTCTCCCTCCTTATTTCTTTTTCTGTTGCCCTCTGCTGGTCTTTGTAAGCTTCCCAATCCTCTGGTTTCCCACTGCTCTTCACTACATTAAATGCTTTCTCCTTTGCTTTTATGCTATTCCTAGCTTCCCTCGTCAGCTACGGTTGCCTAATCCTCCTCGTACCATGCTTCTTTTTCCTTGGGATGAATCTCTGCTGTGTCTCCTGAAATACTCCCAGAAACTCCTACTATTGCTGTTCCATTGCCTTTCCTGCTAGGCTCCTCTCCCAGTCAATTCTACCCAGCTCCTCCCTCATGCCTCTAGTTGCCTTTATTCAGCCATAAACTGAATACGGTCAACTCTTGTTGCTATATTTTCTTGTGGGTGGTTAGCAGAATCAAATCACTGGCTGCTGCCCAATGGTCATGCAAAAAAGGGCCCTTATCTCAACTTTCATCTAAAACTTTAATATATATCACAAAGATTGTGAGGTTTGTGGATATTACAGTGGAATGAACAGATTCTTACATAAACTGAGAAACATTTATGAAACAGCTTTTATGTAACCATTTAAATAAGATTCACTCCAGAGGTAAAAGGTTTGGGACCAATTCTTTTGTTCCACACACCATTCGCAGACCAAACTAATTGACTAGCATGCTTTTCAGAGGGAGCCAATGTCACTCTCTAGACAATCTATAGAAGATATGAAAATGTTATAATCCAGCAACACTCTGAAATTTTGTTTTCCTTCAGGAAAGTACTTCACCTCATCCACCATGTAGAAATTTGCAAAGGGTTATTCCAACTTTTGAAGCACTAGCACACTGCAAATCTCAGCTCAAATCTAACCTTAATAGTGACATTTTAAGTTTCTTCATTATTTTCATTGGCAGTTCCCCTGATACATTATCAGAACTTGTTTAAAAAAATTACGTAGGTTTACTATCAAAAAGTTTCATAGAAAAGAAAAAGCAAAAGAAAAATAGTTCTCATGATGGAGAATATTAATGTCACTGGAGAGTACAGAATATTCCAGAAATATGAAGAGAAGTTGACATGCTGAGCAAATAAGTATCCAATACAGCCTTTACTTGCTGCTCTCTTGTTGAATATATTAGAGATAGTGACTACCACAATAACCCATATCAATTGTACAGCCTTTTGTGCTAATTATGTATCATTCATAAAGTTGACACTTCAATGTTTCAGCTTTAGTCACATAGAGTTAGGAGTACATACAACTAAGACATGACTGACTCTTTACAGAGACTGATTCATCATGTGGGTATTTCAAAAGGTTAATGTACAGATTTACCTTAACAGATATATCCCCATGAAATAATTTGTGACCTATGGATTTTGCTATATATCCTTTAAACAGTGTTTCTTGTGGCCTATTCTGAGTCACGCAGGTTGTATTAATGCCAGCCTTCAATGACATCAGTAACAATCACCTGCTGCATATGGTGCACGATTTAACCATGCTGTAATATGCTTGGTGGGGTGACGGGAAGAAGACACACAGAATATATGCCAAATAATACAGCTATCGCATCCCACACAGATGATGCTGACTGATTTCAAGAGGTCTTAATTGAGTCAACTGTATTCATACTGTGCTCATTCACTGCTTAGAAATCAATGCCTCACTTGCATAGAATTGTGTTAATAACAAAATACATACCCCTCTCTTTTGTTTCCAGGAAAGTTCTCTGCAATCTGTGGGAACAAACAGAGAAAGTAATATTAATGTATTATCTATGTTAAAAAAAACACATGCATATATTTCAAAATCCACCTTCATTCTAAAAAGGTGTAAAATGGTCACGTAGCTGAATGCATTTCTCCTATATTTTCTTCAATCTGCAAAGAACTGGGGAAGACAATCCAGGACATTCTTACGTATCTCTTAGTAATCACTCAAAACCAACATTTGAAAAGCTTTATAAGCACATACTTTGTTGTTTTACACTGGCAATAGATTTTACTGCAAGTTATTTTCACTATTTATATTCATAGAATTAAATTAAAATAACTATTGGGAAAAAACACCTTAGATTACCAAATAATGAACCAGAGTCCATTTACTAATTATTACAGCTATATGGATCAATGTATTTCCAATGCTGTTGCTGTGCTAAAGATTATCCACTTCATCTATGATGACATCTGAAATTGACCCCTCTGCATGGAACAAGGATAGAAAATTGACAGGACACTCAATACACTTATCAATCCATGCCTCCTATATTCTGGTACAGAATGGTACTGTCTCTAACTGAACAGAAGGCCCAGCAAATGGGTTCATCCAATCTGGCTGATGTAGAACAGCACAGAGGCAATTGAAGATAATTAAATAAGGAAAAGATAAAAGGAAAAATAAAATTCTTCAGCATACTGTGTAATAATACACCCTCAGCATTACAGCACATTTATTTCCAAAGGGACAAGATCGTCATGTGGAAATAAATGTACTGTAGTTAGAGTGTAAATATACTGTGCTGTAAAATGCATCATATTTCCATTTGCTGAGGGTAAGATGTACTCCTGTCTGCTCACTGAGAATGTCATTCAAAGTTACTATTTGGCGAATTGGGAATATGTGAATCCATTTGAAGCTGGGAGCAACTGTGGATTGTCTGCTACAACAATGTAGTTCCATGGGATGTGATGGGTAACTAACTATAAAATGGGGATATTTTCTTTCTGCAGTGTAAAGTATAAATTGCCGACAAAAAGAAAATAATGCTTATTAGTTCTTATTCATTTGTACAAGTCAGGGCTGTGATGTAATGTCCCCCACTTGTCTAGATGAGTTTCGCTCCAGCACTCAAGCAGCTTGATACTATTCAGGACAAAGTAGCCTGCTTGACTGGATTCACATCCACAAATGTTTACTTCCCCCACCACTGGTGCTCCATAGCAACAGTGTACCATCTACAAGATGCAAATTCCAAACCCACAGCTATTAGATCGAGAAGGAAAAGGCAGCAGCTTTATGTGAACACCATCACCTACAAGTTCCCCTCCAATCCACACACCTATCCTATCTTGGAAATATACATCCTTCCTTCACTATTGCTGGTTCAGATTCCTGGAATTCCCTCCCTAATGGCAACGTGGGTCTATGTATAGCTTATGACCTGGAGTGGTTCAAGAAAGCAGCTCAGCACCACCTTCTCAAGGATAAATGCTGGTCCAGCCAATGATGTCCACAATCCATGAATGAATTACAAAAATAACTTAGCAGCAGTCCCCACCAGTCAGGATTCATACAAAACGTCCAGACACTCCACCTCATTGTACAACAGAACACTCTTCAAAGAAAAAGGTGCAATAAGGGTGCATAATCCTTCAAAGAACCCTTATGCAGGGGCGATCATCAAGCTTCATACTTCTTTTCCATGAGACTGCCTGCATTCTTGTTGGCCAACTTTGGACCTAGGCATCACAGCAACTGATTGAGATGTGGGCAACATCACCTTTGGGCTAAAGAATGACCGTAAGACAAAGGAGCAGAAATAAGCATTCAGCCATCGAGTCTGCTTCACCACTCAATGAGATCATGGCTGATCTGATAATCCACAACGCCACATTCCTGCCTTTTCCCCACAATGCTTGACTCCCTGACTGATTAAAAATTGATCTCAGCCTCGAATATACTTAATGACTAGCCTCTATAGCCCTGAGTGCTAATTAATTCTACAGATTCACAACCCTGTAAGAGAGGAAATTCCTCCCCATCTCTATCTTAAATATGTGACTCCTTATTCTGAGATTATGCCCTCTCGTCCTAGACTCTCCCACACAAGGAAACTATCTTTCCACATATACCCTTTTCTTTTAACAATCTTGTATGTTTCAAAAAGTTATCTCTTGCTCTTCTGTATTCCAGCAGATACAGGCCCAATCTCCACAACTCCTCAAAAGACAGTCTGTCCATACCTGGTTTCAGTCTAATGAGCTTTCTTTGGACTGCTTATAATGCCAATATATCTTTCCTTAGATAAGAGGCTCAAAACTATTTAGAGTGTTGTGGCTGTAGTCTAAGTAGAGCTTTGTACAGTTTTAACAAAACTTTCCTAATTTTATACTTGATTCCTTTTGAAACAAATGTCAATTTTATTTTCTGCCCCATTAGCTTCTGAACTTGGGAAATTCCCAATTCCCAAATCCATTGCTTTCTGCAGTCTTTCTCCACTTAAATGATGTTCAACATGTCTATTCTTCCTGCTAAAGTGCACAACCTCACATTATATTCCATCTGCCAATTTTTTGCCCAAACACTGTCTATATCTCTCTGCAAAATCCTTTGTGTCATCCTTATCACTCACCTTCCCACCTTCTTTTGTATATTCACAAACCTAGCTGTAGCACATTCTCAGTGAGCAGACAGCAGTACATCTTACCCTCAGCAAATGGAAGTGTGCATTCAAAACTCTGCAAATTTCTTATTTGGTATTCTAACTGTTCTAATTTGTGCTTTGCATTAACTCTGCTTTATACACAACACTTGCCACACTGATATTTTCAACCCATTTATATTCATCTCATAAAATCCGAAATAATTGTTTGTGTCAAACACTTTAAACTCCTATTGAACTGGAATCTCACATTCTTATATAATGTGTCATTGGTGATTGCACCCATTGGTGATCTTATCTTTCATTAAAAATCTGAATGTATTTTTTGTTTTATAAGATTGTGACTTGTTTGAAAAATATTTTTTTTTAAATATAATGCATTTTACAGTGCAGTATATTTACACTCTAACAACAGTGTATTTATTTCTCAGTTTTCAGTGTCTCTGGAACAAACTTTACCACTAGTGCTGGAGTTCAATGATTCTTCTTCCCCTGGTCATGCCAGGACATATCTCTTGAACCTGTAAGAAACTGCAGAATATATCTCTTTGACGAGAGAATGTCTCTCTTCTACATCCAAGTATGGTGACTCAAAAGCCAAAACATCCTATTCTCTCTGCTGGCCAGAGAACTTGTGCAGCCTATCAGTATTATTCATTAATTTGAAGAGAAGTCTGCAACCTGATCTCAAAAAATTGTTTCCTCTGGCCACCTTTCCTCCCATGGCAGTATGAAACTCTTTGTATCCTGGTATAAATGATAATTCACTTTCCTTGATACCAGATCCCTTTCATCTTGGAAATAAATGGATGGCTTACATCACAACTATTTATAACTTGACACCTGCCATACTTTTCTCAGAATTTGGGAGGCTTGAAGTCTGCGCATTGTAAACTCGGAAGCTACTTCCACTGTCCCCAAGCATAAATACCTTGGACTGTCTCAGTTTAATAATCAAAACTTGATCGCTGACAATCAAATCACTAAAACTTAGAGTCCTAAATTTAAACCTACAGTTCCAATTTATGATCTTTTAATATTTATAATCATTATAATAGCCTTGAAACAAATATCCCTATTATTGAAACTCTTCTCCACAGAAACTGCCACCAAGCTTGCTGATTTTTTCAGCACTTTCTGTTTTTGGATCTGATTTCCAGCATCTGCAAGATGTTACTGGGAGGAGTAACTGCTCATTTAGCATTGAGCTTCGAATAAGCCACCTGATAATTTATGGAAGTCACCAGAAGCTATGTGAAAAATTAAGGTTGTGCTTTTCGATGTAGTTGTCAAGGGCAATGTGTGAATGACAAATTGGAAAACACTATAGTCCACTTGGACCTTCAAGCCTGCTCCGTATTTAACATGATCATGGCTGATCCCTTATCTCAATGCCATATTCTCTCTTTCTCCCCATATCACTGGAGCCTTAAAAATCTAAAAATGTATCTCTTTCTTGAATATTTTCAGTGACTTGTACTCCAGGTTCATCACACATTGAATGAAGAAATGTTCAAAAAATCTATTCCATATGGTGAGACTGTGACTCTCGTTTCCAGACCCATGGGAACGATTGTGTGTCATGCATTAAGAATCACAAAATGCTTTTGTTGTGGGTAGGAGATGTCAAATGTCGTCACTGATCTTAATCACTGTTTTGAGTTCATTAGACATGACAGTGCTGCTGGATCCATGGTCTCAGAACTCCAGGAATTGTCCTGCCTGACAACCTGCTCTGAACAGTTTTCTGATAGTCGCCCACAAGGATCTTTAGAGCTTTTGGGGAACTATGGCATCTGTCCTCATGCCCAGCTGCACCACTAATTCCTCTAGCACTGTTGCTGTCAATAGAAATTTGTGTGTCTCTCCCATTTTGCAGGCGTTTAAATTGCCGTAATTATTTTGTGCTGCCTTTCTTCGAGATGCTACATTTTTTAATTGTTCTTGAGACATAGGCATATTTGGTAATTCCAGAAAACAAACCAAAAACTGGAACGAAACGTTAACTTTGCTTTCTCTCCACAGATACTGCTAGATCTGCTGAGTTTTTCTAGCAATTCTACTTGTGTTTTTGGTAACTCCAGCATTGATTGGCAATTCTGTATTGTCTTTGAGAAGATTGTACTGGACAATTTTTGATGAGCCGCAGTCCAACTGGGAACTTGTCAAATGCCTCACTAAAATTCATGTACAAAACATCCATTGCATTATCCACATGAATCCTACAAAACATCCATTGCATTATCCACATGAATCCTCCTTGTTACTTACACAAAAATTATTTTATATTAGTAACACCTGACATTTCCTCCACTAAACAGTGCTGATTATACTTGATTAATCCATGACTTTTAAAGAGTTAAGATTGGTTCATCTTACCTCTCAATGTTAATTCTAATCATTTGTCCAACATCGAGACCATACTGATTAGCCTATAATTATTTGTTATAAATCCTATGTCCTATGATCCTGTCCCACTAGCTACCAGATGATGGAGCAATGCTCCGAAAACTTGTACTTCCAAATAAACCTATAACCTGATGTTGTGTGATTTTTAACTTTATCCATCCAAGTCCAACACTGGCACCTCCACATATTAATTATTTGACCGGTCCTTTGCACCCTTTTCAAATGGTGTGTACAATATTCACAGTTCTTCAATTGCATTAGTTAATAGTAGCCAGTGATAGTGAAGAAGAAGGCTGTCGACTGCAGGATTATATGAACGGTTTGGTTGAGTGAGTTGAAAAGTGGCAAATGGAACTCAATTTTTAGAAGTGCAAGCTTTGGGAAGCAAAGCAAACAAGAGAACACACAATTAACAGAAGGGTATTGAGAAGGATAGAGGAAGTAAAAGACAAGTCCTGAAGATGGCGGAACATATAGCTAAGGTGGATAATAATGCAAAAGGGATGACTTTTTTCCATGGTTACACCTGCACCTGCATTTTCCTGGACAGCCCACCAGCACGTTTGAAGACTTCTCCAGCTGCTTAATGCAACAATCTCTCCCAAAACCCAGTTTGTAAGTTCCATTTGAAAAATATTTTTGGGTGTCCCTTTAAGAGATTTTAATTTGGTTTAATTTTGTTTGAAAAGAGCATAAAGAGACCTTCACAGAAAATGACAGCATTAAATACTGGTCATCCTATATTAAGATTGCTATGGAACACTCTGCCCATGTGTACAAAATGGGAATGACAGGGGTGTACTAATGTGAAACGTTAGTGACAGTACACTAGTACAGTGCCAAGCATTCCTGTGAATATCCATGCTGTAAAAATCTCCAAATGCATCTCTGCTTGTTTAATCCCAAAGAGTGATGTTCATTCATTCTTGGCTTATATTTTTCAGGCCAATAAGTACAAGTTCCAACAAGCGACAGGACTGTTCTGGACCTAATTCTGGGGAATGAAGCCAGATAGGTGGTTGAGGTGCTGGTCAGGAATTATTTTAGTAATATTGATCATATGACTTTACAATTTAAGCTTATTATGGAAAAAGAAATAGATACACTGCAAAAATAAAGTTTCAGTTGGAGAAAGAGGCAGATCTGGTCAATGTAAACTGGGAAATAGCTACTTGTGAGGAAATCCACAGAAGTGCAGTGGGAGGGCATACAAAACGTAAATGGGGCAGTACAAGCCTAACATGTTCCCTCCAGGGTGATTGGAAGGAGTACCACGCTCAAAGAACCACGGATGACCAGAGATATTCAGGATACAAAGAAAAGGAAAAGAAAGGCGGCACGGTAGCACAGTGGTTAGCACTGCTGCCTCACAGCACCAGAGACCTGGGTTCAATTCCCACCTCAGGCAACTGACTGTGTGGAGTTTGCACATTCTCCCCGTGTCTGCTTTGGTTTCCTCCGGGTGCTCCGGTTTCCTCCCACAGTCCAAAGATGTGCAGGTCAGGTGAATTGGCCATGCTAAATTGTCCGTAGTGTTAGGTAAGGGGTAAATGTAGGAGTATAGGTGGTTTGCGCTTCGGCGGGTCGGTGTGGACTTGTTGGGCTGAAGGGCCTGTTTCCACAGTGTAAAGTAATCTAATCTAATCTAAAAAAAAGGCATTTAGCAAGTACAAATCAGTGGGGCTTCAGTGAAATGTAGAAAGTGCAGGATGGTGCTTAAGAAATCAATTAAGAAAGCAAAGAGGGGATATGAGAAAGCTCTGGCTGGTAAAAGTAGGAAAAATCCCATAATATTCTTTAATATTCTTTAATGGGAAGAGGATAACCAGAGAAAGAGTAGGGCTCATTATGGATTGAGGGGGCAAACTGTGGGTGAAACCAGGGGTCATTTGTAGAGTATTGAACAAATACCTTACATCCGTCTTCACCCAAGAGAATAACAATGAACATAAGGAACCCAGAGAGACTGAAGTGCTTCAGCAAATTGACATAGGTCCTGGAGGTGTTGGCAGGTCTGGATGAATTGTGCCCCAGGCTCTTGTGAGAGGCAAGGGAGGAGACTGCAGGGGCCCTAATCCAGATTTTTAATTTCTCTCTGGCCATGGGGGAGGTGGTAGAGGACTGAGGAACAGCTAAAATGGTTCCAATATTCAAGAAGGGCTGCAGAAATAAGCCAGAGTACTACAGACCAATGAGTCTCCTTTCAGTGCTGGGAAACTATTGGAGAAAATTCTAAAGGAGAGCATCTATCTCTACTTGGAGAAGCAAGATTTGATCAGGGGCAGTCAACGTGGTTTCATCAGGAGGTCATGCCTAACAAATTTGATTGAATTTTTTGAGGAGATGACCAGCTGTCTGAATAAGGGTAGGTCTGTCGATGCAGTTTATATAGATCTCAGCAAAGCCTTTGATAAGGTTCCACATAGGAGACTTATCAAGAAGGCAAATGCACATGGGATAAAGGGTAACTTTGATAAATTTGATAATTTAGATTCAAAATTGGCTTAGTTGTGGGAGGCAGCAGGTGATTACACAAGGCTGCTTTTATGACTGGAAGCCAGTATCCAGTACTCTCCCACAGGATCTGTGCTGGGTTATTATTATTCATAATTTATATAAATGACAAAGATGACTGTGTGAGTAGTTGGACTGGTAGGTTTGTGGATGACACAAAGGTTGGAAGTCTTGGGTTACAAGAAGGTACAAACGAGATGGTAAAATGGGCAGATAAGTGGCAGATGGAATTTAACCCTGTAAACCATGAGGTGATACACTTTGGAAGGAGTAACTTGACAAGAAAGTATTCAATGACTGGCTTGACATTAGGAACTTCTGTCAAACAAAGGAACCTTGGAGTGATTGCCCATAGATCTCTAAAGGCTGAAGAGCATGTTTGTTGGTGGTGAAAAAGGCATCAAGAAAAAGGCATGTTTGCTTTTATCAATCAAAGCATAAATTACAAAAGCAAAAGTGATGTTGGAGTTGTACAGAACTTTGGTGAGGTCACAGTTAGAATATAGTGTGCAGTTCTGTTGGCTACAGTACAGGAAAGATGTGATTGCACTGGAAGAGATGCAGCTTGAGATGGAAAATTTAAGTTATGAGGGAAGGGTGAATAGGCTTGGGTTGTTTTTGTTGGAGCAGTGAAGACTGAGGGGGTGATCTGCTTGAGGTGTATCAAATTATGGGAGGCATGGACAAAGTAAGTAAAAAACAGCTGTTCCGCTTAGTTGAAGGGTCATTCACAAGAAGACACAGGTTCAAGATGAATAGCAGAAGGTTTAGGGCAGATGAGAGGAAAAACCCTTTTACCTAGAGGGTGGTGACAGTCTGAAATGCATTGCCTAGGAGGGTGGTAAAGGTGAATTACCTCACATCCTTTAAAAAGTACCTGGAATGAGTACTTTATATGTCATACAAAGGCTATGAGGCCAAGTGTTGGTAAATGGGTTAGGTTGAAAGTCAAATGCTTCTCATGTGCCAGTACAGACCCCATGGGCTGAAGGATCTCTCCAGCACTATATGTTTCTATGATTCTAAACTTCTTTCCTGAATTTCCACAACAACAATGGAGGGAGAAGAAAAAGAGCTAGCTGAAGGGAGAGCAAAAACAGAATCATAATTATCATCTTCCAAATTGTGGCAATAAGGGGGATAGGGATGAGGTGGATAATGGAGGAGATTAATTTGGATTAATCAACCCAATCAAGCACAATCATGTTACTTATCCTTCACATCTGTGCACGTGCTCACAAAGGAGAATCGGGTAGTGCTGATGTGGATGTGCTACCAGATGATTCATGACAGAGCATGAGTAATGAATGATTTTGAGCATTTTCCTTTGAGAGGGTAGAGTGGCCATCGTATATGCATTTTTGGAATCCACCTCCCAGCATTTAGAGTAGTATTCATACAAATATGGGGATTATAGTCTTTCATGGAGACAAGGGTATTGATCAATATATGGTACACATTTCTTCCTGTGTTATCTTCATATCCTTAAGATTTTAACTTTTACAAAATTTCAGTCATTGGCTCAAATTACATTTGTTCTATGTGAAGCCAGATACTATTTTCACCCAAAAGTTGCGAATATACATTTTATGCTGGGGTTGGAAGTTCTGGCTAGAATTTATAGCTGGGGAACGCTGGCTATTCTTTCTCCTTTGTAGTTCATTTAACAGAGAATAGTACAGCATAGTTCAGGCCCTTCAGCCCACGATGTTGGGCCAGCCTTTTATCCGACTCTAAGATCAGAATAACCTAGATACCTTTCATTGTACTATCATCCATGTGCCTATCCAAGAGTTGTTTAAATGTCCCCAACATATCTGACTTGACTCTTACTGCTGGCAGTGCATTTCACGGACCCACCACTGTCTGTGTAAAGAACCTACCTTTGACATCTCTCCTAAACATTCCTCCAATTACCTGAAAATTAAGTGCCCTTGATATAGCCATTTCTGCCCTGGGAAACAAATCTCTGGCTATCCACTCAATCTATGCCTCTCAACATCTTGCACACCTGGATCAAGTCACCTCTCATCCTTCTTCACTCCAATGAGAAAAGCCCTAGCTCCTTCAACCTTTCTTCATAAGACATGCCCTCCAGTCCAGGCAGCATCCTGGTAAATCTGCACACTCTCTAAAGCTTTCACATCCATTCTACAATGAGATGACCAGAACTGAACACAATATTCCAAGTGTGGTCTAACCAGAGCACTATAGAACTGCAGCAATAATCTCACAGCTCTTAAACTCAGTCCCCCTGCTAATGAAAGCCAACTCACTATATGCCTTAACAACCCTATCAACTTGGGTGGCAACTTTGAGGGATCGATGCATGTGGACGACAAGATCATTCTGTTCCTCCACACTGCCAAGAATCCTGCCTTTAACCCTGCATTCTGCATTCAAATTTGACCTTCCAAAGTGAATGACTTCACACTTTTCTAGATTGAATTCCATCTGCCATTTATCAGCCCAGTTTTGCATCCTGTCAATGTCCCGCTGCAATCTACAACAGCCCTCCACATTATTCACCACTCCATCAACTTTCGTGTCAACAGCAAACTTACTAACTCACCCTTCCACTTCCTCATCCAAGTCATTTATAAAAACCACAAAGAGCAGAGGTTCCTGAACTGATCCCTGCGAACACCCCTGGTCATTGAGCTCCAGGCTGAATACTTTCCATTTACCACCACTCTCTGTCTTCTATGGGCCAGCTAATTCTGTATCCAGACAGCCAGATTTCTGGGTATCCCATGCCTCCTTACTTTCTGAATGTGCCTACTGTGAGAAACCTTATCGAACGTCTTACTGTAATTCATGTATACTACATCCACTGCTCCACCTTCATCAACATGTTTTGCCATATCGTCAATAAGGTTTGTGGGGCATGACTATGTCTAATTAAATAATCATAAATCCTGTCTCTCAGAATCCTCTCCAATAACTTGCCCACCACTAACGTAAGACTGACTGGTCTGTAATTCCCAGGATTATCCTTATTCCCTTTCTTGAACAAGGGAGTAACATTTGCCATCCTCCAATCATCTGGCAATAATCAGGTGGACAGTGAGGATGCAAAGATAATCGCCAAAGGCGCAGCAATCTGTTCCCTCGCTTCTTGTAGTAACCTAGTGTATATCCCATCTGGCCCAGAGGATTTATCTATCCTTATGTTTTTTTCAAAATTTTCAGCACATCGTCCTTCCTAACATCAACCTGTTTTAACATATCAATCTGTTTCACACTGTCCTCAGAAACATGAAGGTCCCTCTCAGTAGTGAATACTGAAGCAAAATATTCATTAAGAACCTCCCTACATCCTCCGACTCCAAGCACAAATTCCCTTCACTATCCCTGATCAGCCCTATCCTTAGGAGAAAGTGAGGACTGCAGATGCTGGAGATCAGAGCTGAAAATATGTTGCTGGAAAAGCGCAGCAGGTCAGGCAGCATCCAAGGAGCAGGAGAATCAACGTTTCGGGCATTCCTGAAGAAGGGCTCATGCCCGAAATGTCGATTCTTCTGCTCCTTGGATGCTGCCTGACCTGCTGCGCTTTTCCAGCAACTCATTTTCAGCCCTATCCTTACTCTGACCATCTTCTTGTTCCTCACATAAGTGTAGAACGTCTTAGGATCTTCCTTAATCCTACTTGCTGAAGCTTTTTCATGCTCCCTTTTAGCTCTCTTAAGTCCATTCTTCAGTTCCTTTCTGGCTACCCTCTAAAGCCCTGTTTGACCCTCGCTTCCTCAACCTTAAGTAAGCTTCCTTCTTCCTCTTGACTAGATGTTCCACATCCCTTGTCACCCAAGGTTTTTTTCAACCTACCATCCCTCTCTTGCCTCAGTGGGACAAACCTGTCCAGCACTATCACCGAAAACTTCCTAAACTTTCATGCATTTCCCAAAGAACATCTGTTTCCAATTTAGGTGCCCTAGTTCCTGCTTAATAGCATTGTAATTCCCCTCCCCTAATTAAGTACTTTCATTTACCATCTGCTCCGCCCCTCTCCATGAGTATAGTAAAGATCAGGGAGTTGTGATCACCATCACCGAAATGCTTTCCCACCGAAGCATCTGACACCTGGCATGGTTCGTTGCCAAGCACCAAATCCAATATAGTTTCCCTTCTGGTCGACCTAACTACACATTGCATCAGGAACCCTTCCTGGACACACCTGACAAAACCTGCTCTATCCAACCTATTTGAACGAAGTAGGTTCCAATCAATATTGGGGAATTTGAAGTCACCCATGACAGCAACCCTGTTACTTCTGCAACTATCCAAAATTTGCCTCCCAATCTGTTCCTCTATGTGTCTGTTACTATTGGGGGGCCTGTGGAAAACTCCCAATAAAGTGACTTTTCCTTTCCTGTTTCTGACTTCCACCCATCCTGACTCTGTAGACAAACCCTCCTTAATGATCCTCCTTTCTGCAGCTGTGATACTATCCCTGATTAAAAGGGGTAATATCTCCACCTCTTTTACCTCCGCCTCATTCCTTTTGAAACATCTAAACCCTGGAACATTCAATAGACAATAGATAATAGACAATAGGTGCAGGAGTAGGCCATTTTGCCCTTTGAGCCTGCACCACCATTCATTATGATCATGGCTGATCATCCTCAATCAGTATCCTGTTCCTGCCTTATTTCCATAACCCTTGATTCCACTATCCTTGAGAACTCTATCCAACTCTTTCTTAAACGAATCCAGAGACTGGCCCTCCACTGCCTTCTGGGGCAGAGCATTCCACACACCCACCACTCTCTGGGTGAAGAAGTTTCTCCTCATCTCTGTCCTAAATGGCCCACCTCTTATTTTTAAGCTGTGTCCTCTGGTTTGGGACTCACCCATCAGCAGAAACATGTTTCCTGTCTCCAGAGTGTCCCTTGTGATGTCCAAGTCTCTGCAATGGCCATAACATCATAGTTCCAAGTATTGATCCATGCTCTGTGTTCGTCACCCTTATTCCTGATACTTCGTGCATTAACATAGGCACACTTCAATCCATCACACTGACTGTACCTTTGCCCTATCAAGTGCCTATCCCTCCTCACATTATCTCTGCATACATTATCTGACTGTTCACTACCTATTTCATAATCTGATCCATAGCTCACCACCCCCTGCCAATCTAGTTTAAACCTTCCCAAAGAGCTCTACTAAACCTCCTGCCCAGGTCTTCTTGTACAGGTCCCACCTTCCCCAGAAGGTATCCAAATGATCCACATGTCTGAAACCCTCCCCCCTACACCAGCCCTGCAACCTCATGTTCATCTGCTCTCGCTCTCTATTCCCAGCCTTACAAGCATAAGATACCGGTAGCAATCCTGAGGTTACTACTCTGCTCATCCTGCGTTCTAGCTGCCAACCTAACTCCCTATATTCACTATTCAGGATTTCCTCCCTTTCCCTACTTATGTCATTGGTACTGATGTGTACCACGACTTCTGGCTGCTCTCCTTCCTCCTTAAAAATGTTACCTGAATTATTTCCATTGTTGACTTGTCTAACATCAAATTTTGTAACTGGCATCAAAAAACTGGCATCCTTCAGTATAACTCTATAGCAGACTAAAAAAGAGCGAGATAGTAAATACCATTTAAAGATTTATTCAGAATTTTTCAGAATTTATGCATCACAATAATATCTACTAATCAACATCTAGCTGTTAAGAAGATAATCATTCAACAACTGGGGAAATAAATGAGACAATTAGCATGGCAGTCTTAGGTGTGTGACTATATTCAATATTATTATATGTATCGGCTGAAGAAAAGTCATGCAGAATACTTGATCAATGATTACAAAATAATTTTCGAAGAAGTGACAAACTGCAAACAACTGGGAAATCCTTTTTCCTGGTAATACAAATGAATTTAGTTAGCAAGTCACAATAATATTGTATGCAGTAATGATTGTGATGGCAGCATTTGTTTAAAACAGTGATTACTTGTTCTATTTTTTATTATGCTGGTTAAGGTGAATGAATATGAACTCTGGTTTCTTTTAATCCTTAAGCAACACCTTTTTGTAGATTTACAGGTAATTGTTAGCCTACTGGAAGTCAAATTAATCATTAAAATAAAAGTACTGAAAGTAAATTTTCATCTTCTACTCTCTCACTTTGTAGCTTCAGGTACAGGGAATGCAGGTTAGGTACCTTCCTTGCATTAAGTATGATTTTGCTACTATCAAAACCGACTTAGAATAAAGACATATACTAGAAATGCTGAAAAACCTTCTGAGTTAATTTTATTTTGTGCTCATTTGTTTATTTCTTCTCAAAATTCTATTTCTGATTTTATTGCACCAAATGTCAGTGCAGAAGACAGAACAAATATAGTCAATATGGGGGTGGCACAGGGGCTAGGCGTGGCACAGGGGCTCAGTGGTTAGCACTGCTGCCTCACAGTACCAAGGATCCAGGTTTGATTCCAGCCTTGGGTGATTGTGTGGAGTCTGCACATTCTCCCCATGTCTGCATGGGTTTTTTGTGAGTGCTCCGGTTTTCTCCCACAGTCCAAAGATGTGCAGTTTAGGTGAATTGGCTGTGCTAAATTGCCCATAGTGTTCAGGGATGTATAGGTTAGGTGCTGTAGTCAGGGGTAAAATATAAAGTAGGAGGAAGGGGTGTGGGTGGCTTGCTCTTCGGAGGGTCAGTGTGGACTTGTTGGACCAAAGGGCCTTTTTCCACACTTGTAGGGATTCTATTCCATTCAAAATATCTATCTGCATCAATATGAAATAGTAAGGAGATGATGCTGAATTTGTACAAGACACTTGTTAGACCTCAGCTGCAGTAACGTATGCAGTCATGGGTGCCACATTATTGGAAAGATGCAAATACATTAGACAGAAAGCAGAAGTGATTTAAAAGAATGGTTCCAGGTATGAGAAACTTCAACTATGAGAATAGCTTGAAGAAATTGGGATTCATTTCCCTGAAGAAGACTGAGAGGAGATTTGATTGAAGTTTTCAAAACCATGAGCGGGTCAGATTAGTGAAGCTGTCTCTGCTCATAAAAGAAACAAGAACAAGAGGTCATAGATTTAAACTGATGTGCGAATTAATGTGAGAGAAAAAAATACATTTTCACACAGAAAGTTGTGAGGGTATTGAATGCACTGTCTGGCAGTATGGTGGAAACAGATTTGATGAACACATCAAGAGGGTATTGGGTTTTTTTGTTAGTAATAGTTGCAGGGATATAGGGATTGGCACTAGATAGTGGAGCTGGTGCAGGCACAATGGGCAGAATGACCTGTCTTTGCATTGTAATAATTGTGATAACTTTAATGTAGCATAGTCAGTTCTAATAAAATGCAATAGTTCTGCTCTGTTGTGATCTTGCAGTATAAGAAAATAGTGCAATAGCCATGCCATTTAAAATAATGGGGTCAGAATCACATTATAACCAATACAGGGAAGGGAAATTCGCATTCTACAAGTAACGGTCTAAATTCTTCAATCGTGTTAAAGCCAATTCACATTGAAGGTACATGTGTTATAGCAGAACCGCCTATACCAAGGAAGAAAAACATCATTTTGGATCTAGTAAAAACCAAGCTTTCCTTTGGGGTAGAACAATAGTTCTAACCATAAAACACTTAACAGTAGAAAAATATTTATTAGGGCATAGCAAAATCAGAACCTAACTTTGAAATAGAAATAATTGAAACTTTATGAACAGTGTAAGTACTGTTGGAGTTCAAAATATCATTCACCTGAAGATTTCTCTAGAAATATACCTGTAATATATTGAATTTTACAGGCCCCTGAAGAATGGCACAAAAAGGCAATGTGTGTCACATACATCATCTTTGCGCCCTAACACCATTTTGCCACTGGCTAGACAGGTGGCAGATGGCCCACAGAGAACCCAAATAAATCACATAAATGGCAAATGAAGGGCCACATTCCGTTTCTCCTGGCAATCTAACAGCTGTTGGGGCCCCTGTGCATGGTAACACTATCTAGTTAAACATGATTGCCTCCTGAGGTCAGGATGTGGGCTTAGTCTTTAGCACATGAAGGGTACTCTCCCTTGGCAGCAATGCCTCGACAGTAACAGTGCTTAGGATTCGTTGAGTTCAGCTGGACTTCAGCCTGGGGTATTAAAGCAGATAGTTAATGAGGAAGTAGATTTTTGATGTTAACTTTCCAAAATATCCAAATTCTGAAAAGGTTCAAACAAACTGGAAAGTAGTAAATCAAGAAATGAGGGAGGCAAAACACTATAAAAGTATAGGCCAGTAAGCTTGATATCTGTTGTGGGGAAGCTGATAGAATCAGAATTTAAAGAGATTGTAGCTGCACACATAGAGAAATAAAAGATAATTGGGAATAGTTTTGGCTTTGTAAAAAGGAAATCATGTTTAACCAATTTATTGGAGTTCTTTTAAGTAATGTGTGTTATAGATAAAGGGGTACCAGTAGATGTATTTACAATACATCAAGGATCATTGTGAAAAGGTAAAAGTCAGAGTGTAAGTGGTAACATACAGAATGAATAAAAGATTGGCTGGACGAAAACAGACTGGATGATTGTATGTTGTGATGAGTGGAATTCTAGGAGAAAGTGAGGACTGCAGATGCTGGAGATCAGAGCTTAAAAATGTGTTGCTGGAAAAGCGCAGCAGGTCAGGCAGCATCAAAGGAGCAGGAGAATCGACGTTTCGGGCATAAGCCCTTCTTCAGGAATTCTGCAGGGGTCTGTGGTCGGGCTTCAACTTTCTACAATTTACGTCAACAAATTAGATGAGAAGATTGAAAGCAGTGTATATAAACTCAAAGACAATGTAAGGATACGTGGGAAATGTGTTGTGAAAAACTTGAGTATACAAATAGATTTATTAAGTGGGCAAAGTCTGGCAGATGGAGTAAAATATGGGAAAATGTGAGGTGGTTCACTTTGCCAAGAAGAATAAAAGAGCAGAGTATTACTTCAACGGAAAGCAAGTATAGAATTTTGAATTGCAGAGAGATCTAGGTGGTCCAGTGCATGGCTCACAGAAGTTGGTATGCAGTAACTAAGGTAGCTAATGGAATCCTATCCTTTATTATGAGAACAATGGAACTTAAAATTGAGGATGTTATACTTCAGTTAGACAGGGCATTGATGGGACTACATTTTAAATATTGTATGCAGTTTTGGCCTTATTTTAGGAAGAATGTAGGAAGATTCATTGATATAAAACTATTTACAAATGATTTAGAGAAACTATGACAGCAATGTTTATTCCCCACAATGCTGTCTGGACCTGAAATTTCCACCTGAAGAGTCAATGGAAGCTAGTGCCATAACTAAGTTAAAAGTGTACTTGAGAAAAAGTAATTGACAGGCCTTCAAATAAAATGTCAGAGTGTGTGAATAGCTTGTCAGTTTGTTCAAAGAGCCCCACAGAACAATCGATAAAATAGTCACGTTTTCTGCTCCAAGATTCTACAATTCTGATAATTAAAATATGAAGGAATGGAACCCCAGACATTTTAAGGTTAATTAATGGTACAGAAAGTGGCTTGATAGTAAGTAAAATTAATTAAACAATTAAAAATGTAGTTAGACTTAAATAGACATGCTCAATTTTATCCAAGCTGGTTATGTGAGTACCTTTGTTGTGCTCTTCTGTGTGTTTTAGTTCTGCATTTCTTTGGGAGAAACTGGCAAAGAAAAACAGCTCCATATCAGACAGCAACAAGGATTGGTGCTGGGTCCATTGCCTTTTGTCATTTATATAAATTATTTGGATATGAACATAAGAGGAATGGTTAGTAAGTTTGCAGATGACACCAAAGTTGGTTGTGTAGTGGATCGTGAGAAAGGTTATCTCAGACTTCAACGGGACCTTGATCAGATGGGCTGAGGAGTGGCAGATGGAGCTTAATTTAGATAAATGTGCGGTATTGCATTTTTAGATTAGATTACTTACAGTGTGGAAACAGGCCCTTCGGCCCAACAAGTCCACACCGACCCGCCGAAGCGTAACCCACCCATACCCCTACATTTACTCCTTTTACCTAACACTACGGGCAATTTAGCATGGCCAATTCACCTGACTTGCACATCTTTGGAGTGTGGGAGGAAACCGGAGCACCCGGAGGAAACCCACGCAGACACGGGAGAATGTGCAAACTCCACACAGTCAGTCGCCTGAGGCGGGAATTGAACCCGGGTCTCTGGCGCTGCGAGGCAGCAGTGCTAACCACTGTGCCACCGTGCCGCCCACCGTGCCGCCCACCAATTTGTTAAGGCAAATCGGTGGGCAGGACTTTTTCACTTCATGATAGGGTCCTGCTAAGTGTTGTTGAACAAGAAAATCCTTGGGGTGCAGGTTCATAGTTCCTTGAAGGTGGAATTGCAGGTAACAGGTTCGTGAAGAAGGTGTTTGGTATGTTTGCCTTTTTTGGTGCTGCATTGAATATAGGAGTTGGGACGTTATGTTGTGGCTATACAGGACATTGGTTAGGCCACTTTTGGAATACTGCATTCAATTCCCTGCTGTAGCAAAGATGTTAAACTTGAAAAGGTGCAGAAAAGTTTTACAAGGATATTGCTGGGGTTGTAGGGCTGGAACTGTAGGGACAGACTGAAGAGGCTGAAGCTATTTTCTCTGAAGTGTCAGAGCCTGAGGGTGACCTTATAGAGTTTTGTAAATCATGAGGGACATGGATAGGGTGTATAGAAAAGGCCTTTTTCCCAGGATAGAGCAGTCCAAAATTAGAGGGCAAAGGTTCAAAATGAGAGAGGAAAGATTTAAAAGGGACCTAAGGGGCAACTTTTTTACGTGGAGTGAGGAGGGCATATGGAATGAACTGCCAGAGGAAGTGGTGGAGGCTGGTACAATTACAGCATTTCAAATGCATCTTGATGGGTACATGAATAGGAAGGGTTCAGAGGGATATGGGCCAAAAGCTGGCAAATGGCACTACATTCATTTAGGATATCTGGTCAGCATAGGCGAGTTGAACCCAAGGGTCTGTTTCCGTGCTGTACAACTCTATGACTATAACTTCCTGATTTCCATGCTTAACTGCAAACATGTAGACATTGGATGTTGCAGTTTGATTTACAGTTTAATAATGGTTAGTTACAATCGCCCTTTGCTACTTTTATCACAGAATCCACATCAAGGTTTTAACTTGCAAGGAAGGATTTTCTGCCCTGATCTGGTGATTTTATTTTTTAAAAAAAACAAATATCATAATCATTTGCCATTATTGGTGCAGCTCAGCTGACTAGGAAAAGGCAATACTTTGAAATGCTTTGTTTCATAGTTGTAAACACTCTATCAGGAAACCTGTTGTGCAATTTATATTACTTTGAAGAGCTACGCAACTTGAAAATCTGTTTCTGAGATTTTTACTTTTTGTTTACTTTTTACTTTTATGGAGTTTCCAAACATTACATCAATTTGCATGATAGTGCAATTTAGGGGTGTCATTTGAATTGGCCAGTTGTGATCTTTGTATTTGTTTAATCTCTCTGACAGCAGGACAGTTAATACTAGATAAGGTGAGTTGTGGTTCAAATTTATTTTCTGATTAATATAAAATGAACAGCTGAATTGCCATGCCCAGATTCTCTTAGATGAGTGAATAGAACACAACGATACTATGAATATAATACATGCACTCTGCTACTTAAATTGTCTTGCTTGACTTAAAGTGATCAACCCCTGTGCAACATGCCCTTTACTGCTTTTTGTTTCATTGTTATCTTAGCTGCCTTTCCTTGGAAACATTATATAGCATTTTCAGATAAATTGCTTTCTTACTGCACTTTCAAATTGTTTAGACTCAGAAAGGGTTTAAAGACCTTTCAATAAAATTGGAAGGAGGTGTTTATCAATTGCTTAATTCTTTCTTATATTTAGTCTATAAGGAAACATCATCCAGACCTGCTTGCTTACATCTTAAATATAGAATGTACTGGCCAAAATATCTAATTAGGAGGTAGTTGTTCCAGCAACTTACCCTAAAAAATGATTCTCTCAGAAGTTTTGACATACCAGTTATCCTCTGGAAACTTTGGAAAAACATGAAGACATGGAGCAGTCTGACCCATTTACTCAACAGTTATTTAGAAAATTTTAGAGGTAAAGAAAACTTCCCAAGTTCCAAGGTAAGAATAACATTGAGCCCTTTCCCAACTCACTAATGAATGCTCCAACAATCCCCAGATCCAACTGAAAGCCGATCTGACATCCCAAACCTTGAAAATACCCTGAAACACAAATAGAAAGTGCTGGAGATATTCAGCAAGTTTGGCGGCACCTGAGACCAAAACAGCTGAGTTCATGATTTGAGTCCACTGATTTCGTGTCATGAAGGGTTACAAGACTTGAAACATGAATTTTGTTTCTCTTTCTATAGATGCTGCCAGATTGGCTGAATTTCTCCAGCGCTTCCTATTTTCAGCATCCTTACTTTTTCGCTTTTATTGAAAATTACCTGACTCAGCACTCAGCAAACTGATCTCCACCAATGCGACCCAATTATCTCCTCCACAGCCAATCCTATCTTCTTACTCACTTACCATTCCTTCTCCTCACTTAGTTACCTGACACCTGAACTCTTCAACCACCCATCTGGGGAAAGGGGGCTAGGGTGTCAGTCACACAAGTGGTAGACCTAAACTCAGCAGGTTACTTGGCAATTAGTGTTGAGATCAAAATGACCCCATCTTCACTCTTCTAAGGGTTTAACCCCTAGTGTGGAAGTCACAAGTTGATGGAGGAAGTGTAATCGCTTTTGAAACGTGGCGAAGGTGAGTTTAAGCACCATAATCTACATTTATTTATATTCCCAGCCTTTCAAAATTATTTTAAAAAGTTACAGCTATCAGTTAGACTAAGAACGCAGGTACCAAATGCTGAAGTGTACTAATTGGCCAGCCACTTTGGTATTATCTGGAAAGAAACCAATCTGTGTCTAACATTTCAAGAGATTTCATTTTGGCACTTCCCAAGGGCTTATTACAGCAGACCCTATAATGACTGTTTCAATTTTGACAGCTTCAAAACCATTTCTCTCAGCAGAGTGGCAGACTTCACATCCTGATTGACAGTTTTAATGGGTTTGTGAGAGACTAACTGTCTTTGCTTTTTATTTATTTTGGGATGTGGATGATGCTGACTGGGCTAGCCTATATTGTCCATATAAGTTGCACTTGAAAAAAGTGTGCCTTCTTGAACCACTGCAATCCATTTGGTGTTAGTATACCCACAATGCTGTTATGGAGGGAGCTTCAGAATTTTGATCCAGCAATATTGAAGGAATGATAATATATTCTAAATCAGGATAGTGAGTGGCTTAGAGGTGAGCTTGCAGGTGATAATGTTTCTGTATTTTTGCTACCTTTGTCCCCCTTGATGTTAGTGGTTGCCGGTTGGAAAGGTGAGATAGTAATGAATGCGGTTAGTCAAGAAACATTTGTTTGCTTTTACAGCAGACTGACCATTTGTGAGTATTAAAGGTTTTGAATGAGATTTTTTCAGTATCATATGGAAAAACATTTTTAAATGGTGAGATCTTCATTCTCTGTATCTCCACATGGGTCGTGATGTCTGGCCCTTGTGGATAAATAGTAATGAGAGTCATGGAGGTTTGCAGGTGGAAAACGTGAGGCTTAGAGAGCCAAAGAAAGTCACACTGAACTAAGGTGTGCCTTCTAATTAGCCGGCCTCAAACTTTTGCTTGCCTGTGTCATTACCTCCAAATTGCCTGTACAGGGACCTGGCTCATCTCAATCGCAGCCCTCATCTATCCCCAAGCAAACATCATGTGGGCAGAGGTTGTCTGTCTGGAGACAGGTGTGTCGACAAGATTTTTCACTTCCCACCGCAATGACAGAAATCTGGGTCAATGTATACCTGTTTGTATTGCAACATCTTTCCAATGCACACATGATATCTTTATTACCTGAGTTTGCCAAAGTAACAGCAACAATGTGAAAGTAAGAGCTATCTATTGCTGAATGCTGGATGCATAATAAGAGGTAATCTTTGATTATCCTCAATGTTCTCTGTGACTGCACCATCAGTTCTTTTCATGAACTCCTCCAATGATATACTGTATAATATTATCTAGGTACTGTATGGATGAAATAGAATTTACTTTGCTGCCAAAAGAGAAAACCCTATAGTTTAGTAGCTGTTAAAGAGAGCTCTTCAAAGCTCAACATCCTTAGCAGTGGAAGTCATATATTTCAATTCATTACATTATTAATTTTCCTCTACATCATACTTAGACTTAGCAATTCAATGATTAGTTATGCCAGCTGGTAAATTCACATATCTTACTTTTATAAGGAGAGTTGCCTTTGGCACTGCATGGTAATGGATCTATAATACTGCCTAAACAAATACCTGCAGAACAGTGTCCAGGACAACACACTGTTTTAAGATAACAAATGGAAACTAAAAAGTGAACTTCATATATCATAGAATGCAAACTTCTATGTCAGACTGAGAAGAACTTTGAAGTATAAACTGTGCATTTGAAATTAATGATGCAAATTCATGCTTTATGCAAACATTCACACATTGGTGAGGCAGACCAGGTGATAAATCCAGTCCAAGTCAGGGACACTGGCTCTTGTTTCAACTGCCAAGCACATTAGTTTCTGTCTTGCATGGAATTTGAATTTCTGTTGGTTAGGTGATGATATAAATGTTTCATATTTGCGCTATGGAGCAGCCCTTAAACATGGAGTGAAAGATTAATTAGGTCTATTTTTTTCTTGTGCTATTTATTATTTTCTAGCTGAATACTGCACAGGACTCTGTTGCTCTGGTTAGAAGAAACACAAAAGAAAGAGTTGTGCCAACTGCTATGAAGTCTCAAAGAAGTGAAATTGGACAGATCACCTGACATCGACCTAGGTACAGAAATAGACAATGGCAGACAACCTGGCAAAGTCCTCCTTACTAATATCTGGGGGCTAGTGCAAAAATTGGGAGAGCTGTCTCATAGACTAGCCAATTAACAGTCCGCCACTGTCATACTCATGGAATCACAATTTACGGACAATCACCATCCCCAGATATCCCAATCCAGTCTCATCGGCAGGACAGACCCAGCAGAGGTGGGGGAACAGTGGTGTACATTCGGAAGGGAGTTGCCCTGTGAGTCATCAACAATGACTCTGGGCCTCATGAAAGCTTATGGCTTCAGGTTAAACATGAACAAGGAAACTTCCTGCTGATTACCATGTACCTTCCTTCCTCGGCTGATGATTGGTACTTCACCATGTTGAATAACACTTAGAGGAAGTATTGAGGATGGCAAGGGCAAAAAATGTACATGGGATGGGAGGGGGAGAGGGATTGGATTTCAATGTTCACCACCAAGAGTAGCTCAGCAGCAGAACCACTGATCGAGCTGGTCAGGTCTCAACAAACATAGCGTCTTCACATTGAGAATAACCTCCATCGTATTGTGTGACATTGTCACCATACTAAATAGGACAAATTTTGAACAGATCTTGCAACTCAAGATTGAGCAGCCATGAGGCGCTGTGGTCCATCAACAGCAGCAGAATGTATTCCAGCACAATCTGTGACCTCATGGCCAGGCATATCCTTACTCAACCATTGCCATTAAGCCAGGGGATTAAACTTTGGTTCAATGAAGAGTGCAGGAGGGCGTGCCAGGAACAGCACCAGGCATACCTGAAGATGAGGTCAACCTGGTGAAACCACCAAACAGGACCACTTCCATGCCAGATAGCACAGGCAGCAAGTGAGAGACAGAACAAAGCGATCTTATCAGATCTAAGATCTGCAGTCCTGCCACATACAATTGTGAATGGTAGTGGACAATTAAACAACTCATTGGAGGAGGAGGCTCCACAAATATTTCCATCCTTAATGATGGAAGAGCCCAGCACATCAGTGCAAAAGTTAAGGCTGAAGCTTTTGCAGCAATCTTCAGCCAGAAGTGCCAAGTGGATGATCCATCTTGGCTTCCTCCAGCATCACAGATTCAGCCAATTTGATTCACTCCACATGACATCAAGAAAATGTTGGAGATACTGGATACTGCAATGGCTATGGGCCCTGGCAATATTCCAGCAATAGTGCTGAAGACTTGTGCTCCAGAACTTGTCACTCACCTAGCCAAGCTGTTCCAGTAGAGTTACAACACTGGCATCTACCCGACAATGTGGTAAATTGCCAAGTCATGCCCTATACATGAAAAGCAGAACAAATCCAACCCAGCTAATTACCACTTCATCAGTCTACTCTCAATCATTAGTAAAATGATGGAAGGTGACATCAGTACTCTTATCAAGAGCATCTGCTCAGCAATAACTTGCTGAATTCTGCTAGGGCCACTCATTTCCTGACCCGTGGCATCACAAAGGACTAGCAAAACTGGAATCAATGGATATCAGGGGCAAACACTTCGATGGTTGGAGTCATACCTGACACATAGGAAGATGGTCATGGTTGTTGGAGGCCAGACATCTCAGTTCCAGGACATCTCTGCAGGACTTCCTCAGGGTAGTATCTTGGGCCCATCCATCTTCAGCTGCTACATAAATGACCTTGCTCCATCATAAGGTCAGAAGCGGGGATGTTTGCCAATGATTACACAGTGTTCAGCATCATTTGTGACTCCTTAGACACTGAAGCAGTCCATGTTCAAATGCAACAAGATCGGAAAAATATCCAGGCTTGGGCTGACAAGAGGCAGGTAATATTTGCATCACACAAATGCCAGGCTATGACCATCACCAATAAGAGACAATCTAACCATAACCCCTTGACATTCAGTGATGTACCATTACTAAATCCCCCACTATCAACATCCTGGGAGCTATCAGTGACCAGTAACTCAACTGGACTCACCACATAAACACGGTGGTTATAAGAGCAGGTCATACGCGAGGAATACTGCAGAAATTAACTCACCTTCTGACTCCCCAAACACCAGTCCACCATCTCCAAGGCACAAGTCTGGAACACTCCCCTCTTGCCTGGATGAGTGCTACTCCAACTATATTCAAGAAGCTTGACACCATCCACGGCAAAGGAGCCCACTTGATTGGCACAACAGACACAAGCATCCTGTCCCTCCACCAATGATGCTCAGTAGCAGCAGGGCACTATCTACAAGATATATTGCAGAAATTCACCAAATATCCACAAATAGCACCTTTCAAATCCATGACCACTTCCATCTAGAAGAACAAAGGTAGCAGATATATGGGAACAACATCACCTTCAAGCTCTCTTCCAAGCCACTCACCATCACTACTTGGAAAATATTTCACCGTTCCTTCACTGTCACTGGGTCAAACTCCTGGATTTCCCTCCCTAATGGCATTGTGGGTCAATCCACAGTTGATGGATTGCAGCGGTTCAAGCAGGCAGCTCACCACCATGATCTTATCAAAGGCAACTAGGGAAGACCAATAAATGACGCCCACACCCCAGAAATGAATTTTAAAAACTGGGCAACCATTTTGGAGATATCAACCACAATTCTGTTAGATTTAATATCATTATGGAAAAGGACACAGATAAATCTTGAGTAAACGCTTTTAACTTGGGGAAAGCAAATTTTATAAAACTGAGAAGTGATTTAACTAAGGTGGTCTGGACCGCTAAATGATTAATAAGTGGTAAACCAGTAGAAGGCAGTAAAAAGTGAGACCCTTAGGGCACAAAGCAGGCAACTTCTCTCCAGAAATAAGAATGGTATTGCCAAATATAGACACCCCTTGCATGGCTGTTTAGAAAAATACAGGTGAAAGTTAAATAGAAAAAGAAAGCTTATGACAGTCATTCTTGATATCAGCATTATGGATATCCTAGAGAAGCACAGAAAGAGCAGGGGTCAACTAAGAAAATAAATCAGGAAATCAGAGGTGCCATGAAAAATAAGATAGCAAAGGAGATAAAAGGAAAACCCAAATATGCTTTCCCAGTGTATAAAGAGCAAAATAATAGTTTAGGAAAAGTGGAACTTCTAAGTGATGAAGAAGTGAACTTGTGTGAAGATGCAAAGGATATGGGAACAATTTTAAATTAACTTTTTGGGAACAATTTTAAATTAACTTTTTGTCTCCATACTAAATTGGGTTGGGATATCTGGTCAGCATGAACGTGTTGGACCGAAGAGTCTGTTTCTATGCTGTACTTCTCTATGACTCTATATTCACAAAGAAAAGGGATAATGTGGATATAGTAATCCAAGAGGAGCAGTGTGACATATTGGATAAAAATAATCATATGTATAAAGCAAGTGTTAGAGGAGTTGGAATCCTTGTAAGTGGATAAGTTGCAAAACTGGATGCATTGCTCTCCAGGATGTTGAAGGAAGTCAGAGAGAAAATAGCAGATGCTCTTAGGATTAATTTCCAACCTTCACTCGACACAGGGAGGTGCTGCAGGACTGGTGGAATACAAGTGTAGTTCCATTGTTTAAAAACAGTAAGAAGGAAATGCCAAACAATTGTAGACCAGTTATTCTTACTTTGGTGGTTGCTAAATTGTTAGAATTAATCCTGAGAAATTGGATAAATTGTAACTTACAAAGCATGGGCTAGTCAGGAGTAGTCAGCATGTTTATGAAGGGAAGATCATGTATTACAAATCTGAATTCATTGAGCAAGTGACAAGGAGAATCAGTAAGAATAGCGCATTAGATGTTGTCTACATAGATCTTAGCAAGGTATTTGAACAGGTCCCACATGGCAGACTGGTCAAAAAAAAACCCATGGGGTACAGGATAATGTGTTGAATTGGATCCAAAGTTGACTTAGTAACAGAAAACAAAGGGTAATGGGTGATGGCTGTCTTTGCAAATCGATTTTTTAAGTGGTGTTCCACAGGGTTCAGTGTTGGGATTCCTGCTATTTGTTTTATACACTAATGATTTGGATGATTTGGAAAGTATTAAAGTATTTGAGAGGAAGTAAGGAAATAATTTTTTATATGGAGGATAGTGGGTGCCTGGAATTCACTGCCTGAGTTAGTGGTGGAGCCAGAGACCTGAAATGTTTTCAAAGTTTTGAGGGCATTATGAGATCAAGAAAGAAATGGTGTTGGAGAGCATTAAGGTGGATAAGACCCCAGGGGCTGATAGTATCTTCCCAGATTATTGAGAGAGGCAAGAGAAGAGACAGTTAGCCACTGGAGAGGTCCCTTAGGACTGGCGAGTTCAAGAAGGGAAATTGGGTAACCCAGGAAACTATAGACAGGTGACTCTCATATTGGTGGTTGGGAAGCAATTAGAGAGAATTCTTAGGGATAGGATTTCCGTGCATTTGGAAAATCATGGTTTTATGCAGGCAAAGGTCACATCTTACTAACTTGATTGAATTTTTTGCTCTGGTAACAAAGGTGACTGATGAGGGTGAAGCAAATGAATGTTGTCTACATGGATTTTAGTAAGGTTTTCGACAAGATCCCTCATGGTAGGCACATCCAAAAGATTAAGATGCATGGGATCCACGGTGACCTAGCTGCAGGGATTCAGAATTGGCTTACCCATAGAAGGCAGAGGGTAGTGGTGGAAGGGCGTTTTTCTGGTTCTAGGTCTGTGACTACTGGTTCCACAGGGATCTGTACTGAGACCTCTGCTGTTTGTGAAATATATAAATGACTTGGATGAAAATGTAGATGGGTGGTTTACTAAGTTTGCAGACAATACAAAGATCGGTGGAGTTGTGGATAGCATTTAACTCGGTCAAAGGATACACTGGGATTTAGATCAGTTGTAGACATGGGCAGAGAAATGGCAGTTGGAGGGTAAGTGTGAGGTGACGCACTTTGGGAGATTAAATGTTAAGGAAAAGAATACAGTTAAGAGCAGCATTGATGTACAGAGGGATCTTGGGATTGAAGTTCACAGATCGCTGAAAGTGGCTATGCAAGTAGATAGGGTGGTAACAAGCCAATTGATATGCATACTTTTATTGGTCGGGGAATTGAGTACAAGAGTCAGGATGTCATATTGCAGCTTCACAAGAACTTTAGTTTTGTCACACTTAGAGTACTGCGTTCAATTCTGGTAGTCACATTATCAGACAGACGTGCAGGTTTTGGAGAACGTGCAGAAGAGGTTTACCAGGATTAGAGGGTACAAGCTATAAGGAGAGGCTAGAAAAACTCGGATTGTTTTTTTCTGGAGCAGCTGAAGAAGAGGGGAGACTTGATAGAAATCTATACAATTACGAAATCCTAGAAAGGAATGTTTGAAGGTCAGAATCTTTTTCCCAGTTGAAATGTCTAATACTAGGGGACATACGTTTAAGGTGAGGGGGGGAAAGTTCAAAGGAAATGTGAGGGTCAAGTTTTTTGACACAAAAAGTGGTAGGAGTCTTGAACAAGCTGCCAGGGATAGTTTTTTTGGGGGGGGAGGGGAGAGATATGATAGGGGCTTTCAAGGGACTTTTAGATAAGCACTTGAATATGCAAGGAATGGAGGAATATGGACCAAGTTCAGGCAGAAGGGAATAGTTGAATTTGGTGTCATGTTCGGCGCAACATTATGGGCCAAATGGACCGTTCCTGTGCTGTCCATTTCTTTCCGAAAAATATCTGGTCTGCACCTGCAGTACTATGGGTTGCAGGGCTACGGTTCTATAGTCCTATATTACAAAAATACTGTTTTAAAATCACAAGAGTGATAATACCATACTTCAATTCAGTGCTTAATCAGAATGGGAATGTCAAATATAATTAAATATTCAATGCTCCAGTCTTAACCTGGATTGTTTATTTAATGACAAGTGACTTGGAACATTTTATAAATTGTATTTCCATTATGCATTGTTCCATAATAAACATTACAACTGTTGTTCAGCAGGAAAGAAATGAAGGAGGAGAAAGTGAGGTCTGCAGATGCTTGAGATCAGAGCTGAAAATTCTTCAGGAGGGCTTATGCCCGAAACGTCGATTCTCCTGTTCCCTGGATGCTGCCTGACCTGCTGCGCTTTTCCAGGAAAGAAATGAACCCAAAGTAAAACTATTTAGTATGGAACAGGAAGGAATATTCCATGCAATCAATGAAAATGCTGACACAACCAGGTTTTAAACTGTAAAATCATTACAATGATTCCTTATGCCAAGGAAATGCTCTCTCTTAATCCTGTTATCGTTTATTTCAGATTATTTTTCTGATAAATCCTCAATTATGCTTGTTGCGGTTACTGAGGACAAGATGAGCAAATTGGGGGGAGGAGGTGTCTCCTTTCATCCATCTCTTAAAACTGCATTGTTTCTGATGGGATACAAAGATGCCCGAGAGGGAGCAGGATGGGGGTAGTGTTCAGGATGGGGGTAGTGTTTGATAAATAGATATTTTCTAATTAACTTGCTCTTACCTCTGGAGCTGGTGGGACTTGAACCCGGGTTCCTTGGTCCTATGGTAGGGACACTACCACTATGACACAAGAGCCCACCTGCATGAAATTATCAGTGTCAATATCCAACTTGTTCAATCAATTCTCCACAGGTGACATATTACTCCATAGCAATTGTGCACTTCTACAGTGAGATTTATACATTTCAAACAACCTGCATATTCCAACTCTTTACTGTAATCAGATAAATTGCACACAGTTTTTCTTTATTCTTTAATTTTGACATATCTCCAAAGTTCTTAAAAGGAAAAGTATATACCAATGTATGTTCACCAACAAGTTAGAAAGTAAATTAAATGTTCCTATTTTAGAATGCATAAACAGCTTGTAAAAAAAAATAAAAGCAGGTACCTCAGCTATCTCCCAAGAGCTGAAGTGTCAAACGTAAGTAGAATGAAAGACCCATGGTTGATTGCACTGTTTATTATGTAAATAGACATTTCTGAGATAAATAGGACCAGTCAGCTAACAAAGTATCCAATTTTGTTTCAAAATCTGATATTCTGCAAAGTGATCTTCAAGTAAAAAAAACAGTATCAGGGAAACTTTCCAGGCCCAGTGCCCACTTTATGGAACTCCCTATGGTTGACCATTTTCAGACATTCAGATTTATTTTTAGGGCAGCAAATATCAAATTGTAGGAAAAATGAAAAGTGATACAGCCACTTAAAGTTAACTGGTCACACAAATTTCAAAAAGAACTTTCAATCTCTGCCTGGGCTTTGGGATTACTAGTCCAGTGACATTACAACTATGTCACCTTCACTTCCCTATGTGTACCACAATGTGATGACAAGGCTTGATATGGAGATGTCGGTGTTGGACTGGGGTGTACAAAGTTAAAAATCACACAACACCAGGTTATAGTCCGACAGGTTTAATTGGAAGCACTAGCTTTCGGAGTGCTGCTCCTACATCAGGTGGTTGTGATGAACCACCTGATGAAGGAGCAGCGCTCTGAAAGCTAGTGCTTCCAATTAAACCTGTCGGACTATAACCTGGTGTTGTTGATTTTTAACTATGACAAGGCTCAACAGTGTCCACCACCACAGCAACTCTGTACTTTGGAAAATACAACTAGTTGCACAGTGGGTGGCACAGTGGTTAGCACTGTTTCCTCACAGTGCCAGGGTTCAAGTCCAGTCCGTGTGGAGTTTGCATGATCACCCTGTGTCTGTTCGGGTTTCCTCCGGGTGCTCTGGTTTACCCCCACAGTCCAAAGATGCGCAGATTAGGTAGGCTGGCCATGGTAAATTGCCCATAGTGTCCAGTGATGTGTAGGTTAGGTAAATTAGCCATGTAATTGCATTGTTATGGGGGTTGATGTGTCTAAGTGGATGCTCTTTGGAGTGGGCACAGAACAGCATGCTTCCGTAGTGTCAGGGTTCTATGATGCTGGTGCCATTCAATCAGTCAGAAAGAAGGTGAAATATGCCTGCTTATGCATCAGTCACTGGATTCATTCATTTGTGAACAAATTAATGCAGGTTGACTGCAAGTGTCCTTGAAATTCACTCCATGCTGGTTTCCAACATGCAGTTCTGGGTGGGGCCTTCTTTTATCTGATACCATTTACAACTTGAGGGGGTGTGACTGCAGTATATCATGCTTTGAGATTCTGAACCATTTTTCCACAGGAAGAATCTGAAAATGAGCTACAAATGAACATACAAATTGGGAGCACGGGTAGGCTATGATTGAACTGATTTCAACATTCACTAAGATCATAACTAACCTGATTACTTTATGTTCTGGCCTATCACTGACAACTTTCATCCCTTTGCTTGTTGAGAATGTATCTGCCTTTGACTGAAATTCTTCTTTTCTGAAAGAGATTTCCAAAATCTCAAGATCCTCAGTGAGAAAAAAAAGAATTCTACTCATTCCTGTCTTAAACGGCAACCACTTATTCGTCAACGGTGAGTCTTGGTTCTAGATTATCCATAAGAGGAATCATCTTTTCCACATCCATCCTGTAGAGAAACCTGAGGAGTCTTCAGTTCCTAAACTCCAACGTATGCAAGTTTAGTCTGTCCACCATTTCCTCATAAGACAGCGTCCCCTCCATTCTCAGTATTAGTCTAGTAAATCTGCTCCGAACTACTTCCAGTGCATTTATTATTTTCTTCAAGTAAGGACATTAGTACTATACACAGAGCTCAAAATGCCTAATCCCTGTATAACTTAAGCATAACTTGCCACTTTTACATTGAATCACTGAATGTGTAAACATTTGTAATTTCCTTATGTCATTATCAGTTTACTTTTCTGTCTCTGTGTCATCACCAAATTTAACACGTATTTTTGATCTCTTTATCCAAGTCATTTATATAAATTATATTTGCTTTTCCTTTCGTATGCTGTCCCAAGGAAATTACTCGTGGATTGAAGACAAGGACTGAATAAAATTAACATTAGAATAATATAGATAAGCTGCAGAACTGGGCAGAAAGGTGGCAAATGGAGTTCAATGTAGCTAAGTGTGAGGTGATTCACTTTGGTAAGAGTAACAAAAAGATGGGGTAATGGTCGGATACTTGGTAGTGTGGATGAGCAGAGGGATCTTGGTGTCCATGTACACAGATCTTTGAAAGTTGCCACCCAGGTAAATAGTGCGGTGAAGAAGCCATATGGCGTACTGGCTTTTATTGGTAGAGGAATTGAGTTCCAGAGTCCTGAGATCATGTTGCAGTTGTATAAGACTCTGGTGCGGCCGCACCTGGAATATTGTGTGCAGTTTTGGTCGCCATACTATAGGAAGGATGTGGAGGCACTGGAACGGGTGCAGAGGAGGTGTACCAGGATGTTGCCTGGTATGGTAGGAAGATCATATGAGGAAAGCCTGAGGCACTTGGGGCTGTTTTCATTAGAGAAAAGAAGGTGTAGGGGTGACTTGAT
>NC_057711.1:90091889-90093083 GCF_004010195.1 Chiloscyllium plagiosum
GCATTGGATAGGCATATGGAGGATAGTGGGCTAGTGTAGGTTAGGTGGGCTTGGATCGCGCAACATCGAGGGCCAAAGGGCCTGTACTGCGCTGTATTCTTCTATGTTCTGTTACTAAAACACTGGTATTGAGGAAATTAATGGAATTCAAGAGTGACAAATCCCCAGGACCTGACAGTTTCCACAGGAGGGTGTTAATGGAAGTTGGGAAATCTATTGTACATGCTCTATAATCTTTCAGAATTCCTTAAATAAAGGAGTTGCCCCTCTGGATTGGAAAATAGCATGTCACTCTTATAAAAAGGGTGAAAGAGGGATACCACAGAATCAAATCTCTGGTGGGGAAATTGTTACGAGTCTATAATGAAGGATATTGTAACAGAACACTGAGTTTTTTAAGTTACTCAGAAAAAGCTAGCATGCGAGCATGATTCATGACGGTTGCCTGACAGACCTCACTGACTTCTTTGAAGATGTAACTAAGATAGTGGACAGGGGAATGTCTATGGTTATTGCTTATATGGATTTCCAGAAGGCGTTTGATAAAATCCAACATAAAAGACTAAGGTATAAGTCCACGGAATTTTAAAGTCAAATTACTGACATGGCAATAGAATTGGTTCAGAAACAGACAACAGAAAGTAGGGATAATGGATAGGTATTCAAATTGGCAAAATGTGACTAGTGTGTCCAACAAGGATCTGTGTTAGAGCCTCAATTTCTAATGGCTTATTTATTTCTTATTTATTAATGGCTTGATTCAAATCCAAATTTGAATCACAGAATTCCTACAGAGTGGAAGCAGGCCATTCAGCCCATCAAGTTCACACTGACATTCTGAGCAGCATCCCATGAAGACCCATCCCATCTATCTAACTCTGCATTTTCCATGGCTATACCACCTAGCTTGCACATCTTGGAAACTATGGACAATTTACTTGCCCAATTCACCTAAACTGAACATCTCTGGGAGGAAACCGGAGCACCTGGAGGAAACCCATGCAGGTGGGAGAGTGGGGGGGTTGGGGCAGGGGTGGAGGATGCGGGAAATAAGGATGGAGGAAGGAAGAAAGCTGGGGTGAGCAAAAGGTGGGTTGGGAGCAGGGAGGCAGGGAAGGAAAGACGGAGGAAAAGAGGGAGTGGGGAGGGAAGGGAGGGTGGAGGGAACAATAGGAAACAGGGAGGGATGAGGGG